>NC_140970.1:80517383-80649883 GCF_056783735.1 Eptatretus burgeri | reverse complement strand
CAAGCAGTACGAGGCCTGAATCGCAGCCACATTTTCCTATCTTGGGATAGATAGCCTCTTCCATTTGATCCTTCTCCACCGTTTGCTTCCATCTTGTCCTTGGTCTCTCAAAGTATGACCTTCAACTGCTCATGCTGCTTTGGTATATTATTTGACCTCATCTTACTGACTCCATTATTTCAATATCCAAACCATTTCAAGCTAGATTTATGTAATTCTCACCCTCACTGGAACTTGCCTCTGATATCTTAATGTCATATAAAATCATCCCATTTTATGTCAACTCTTTTCTCAAGTGTATTTCAAAGGAATCTTGTTACCCTCGTCGAAGGAGAGGGTATTGCATTTGGGTCTGTTTTTCTTGTTTGGTTTTTGTCCACACAGAACTTTCATGTTTTTCTCCATAACCGCTTGTTGGATCGAGACGAAATTTTCACCATAGGAGCGACTACTCAAGTGGAATGTTTTATTGATAATTATGATGTCATAGGTCACATGGTGTGGCAGCCATGTTGAAAAAAATGGAAAAACTTTTGACCTCTATCTCTGAAACAGCACGAAGGAAAAAAAACTGAAACTTGGCAAAGGGCAAGTACTCCTCATGGGGGAATATATGATGTGATTTTTTTATGGCATCATAGGTTCCTTCGTGATAATTGCAAATGTAGAACATGACATCTGATCAGTATAAAAAATCAAGGCAAAACGTTACACATATGACCACCTATCCATGAGGAACAAAAGGTTCACACACGTGACATCATAGGTCACAAGGTTTGCCAGCCACATTGGATTTTTCCCTAAAACTCATGAAAACCTTCTTCTCCAGAACGGCTGGACAGATCGAGGGAAATTTCACTCAAATGTTCCCCAAGCCATGGGAGTACAAGTTTGTTATGAAATAATTCAAAGGTCACATGGTTTGGCAGCCATATTGGATGGAAGAAAAATTAAAATATTGTTTTCTCCGGAACCGCTTATTCAATTGAAGTGAAACTTCACATTTATGATCTAGCGATGAGGAAGCATGTTTTAAATTTTAACTTGATCGGACGCATGGTCTGGCAGCCAGAATTATTTATTTTTCTCCCACACTCTTCCCTCCAGGTCTTCCAAACAGCTGTTCACCACCATCTCTTATCTTCCCCCATCCAAAACCATGATCTTTTCTGCCCCCGTTAATCCACCCCAAACACACCTTCAAATTCCCTGCTTTCCTTCCTGAAAGTCCCTGTAGTGTCCATCTTGTTTACCCCGTCCCTCTTCCTTCCACAGATATCCTATGTCTCTGTTCCCCACTGTTTTGTGCTTCCCTCTCCCGCCCCTCGTTATACGTTATGTGTGTTAGCTCTTATACGAGCCTTGATATTGTATATTAAAAAAATGTTTGATGTGGGTTCTTTTTTCTTCTTCTTTTTAAAAAAGGCTCACTTGTCTGAACCTGGTTGGGTTTGAGGGTAAAGAGGAGCAGCTGAAATGCAAATCCTACCCAGGTTCCTCCTGATGACTTCATCTTTGCTTTTTCCTTGTTTGGGTTCTTTCTGATGACTCCAATGCAGTACTGTACCCATTTGGTCTTCCATTAGATTTGAATTGAATTCATTTTTATTGGTCCACGAGTCAGTAAGTGACCACTATATTCGTTATGGGTGTGTGTCTGTCTGTCTGTCTGTCCCGAGCATAGCTCCGTGGGTTTTGATCCGATCCTGATAAAATTTGGGTGGGTGGTTTATATCATGATCTAGTTGCGTTTTCCTGAGAATGGAAGTGTTGCGCCCATTATGGGCGGAGCCGCGCCAAAAAAACGCGTTTTTAAGGGGTAGCCGATTTCAAGTTACATCTTCTCCGAGAGGGTTTGTTGAATCTGGCTGGGGTTTCGGTATTTGGTTAGCCCAATGGCACCTGCATAGCCCCACGGAGCTCGATTTTTCATTTTCATCCCAAGGTCAAGGTCACAAGGTCATGAACTTAGAAAATGTCAAAAAAAATCAATAAATTGGGCATCGAGCTCCTTGGGTTTTCAACTGTTTCGAATGAAAGTTGGTATGCAAGTAGTGCTCTTAGAGTACTACAACTTTCATCATTTACGTTTTTCCCGATTCCCGCCAGTTTGCCCGTGGCGTCCCCTCAAAAGGTCAAAAAATAAATAAACCAATGTCACCCGCAGGGTGACCCGTATCTTGCCAAAAGGTGACCACGTGTGACTTCTTTAAGGTCACACTGAGGTGAACAGAGCTGCTATTCACCAGGAGTGACTCCTTGAGGAATATCTGCCTACGAGAGATTCCGATGAGAATCGTTCTACAGAGCAACCATGAAAAATATGCTTTTGCCTCAACATCACCAAATGACGTCATAATGTCTCAAGCTTGACATATCTAGAAAGCACTCATCGAGGTGTTCAATTTGAGGTACTACACGATATGGTTCCTAAAACTTGAAAATTTGACCTTGGGGTGAAATATGTTTGACCTGAGGCGCTAACCATGAAGGTCAAGGCCAATCGCCACCAAAAATTAATCAGCTGAGCGCCAGACCATGAACTATATTCCCATGAAGTTTGAAGACGATCCGATCAAAATTACTCAAAAAATAAGGGTTTCGTCGACTCCCCTGATTTGCGCCAAAGTGACCTTGACCTTCAAAATTTTGTGCACTGAAAGGGACCTCTATAGGCCTCTGATATGCGAAGTTACAAAAATTTCCGATGATAACTGTGCTCTGCAGAATTTTTTATACGTGATTACAGACAAACAAACAAAAAAAAACATACAAGCTGACTAACATATCTTGCAAAACTTCGTTTTGGCAAGATAAAAAGGCGAACCGTGTACATTACTCGTGAACCATCGCCGTCTCCAGACTTGTCCCATTCTAAAGGCAATTGAATAATAATAAGTCATGGGTCAGGTGTCCAAACAAAACAGGGTTGCATCAAAGCAGGACTTCATGGTACCCAGTCATCACTGTCAGCAGTTATAAAGTGGTAGTTTTAATTATATCTCATTAATTATTTAACACATCGGTACACAAAAGCAGTCTTGGTGAGGGTCTGCAATCTCTGATTGTTCTTTTTCTTGTTTCTTTATTTTTTTTTTTGCATCTCAACTTGATCAAATCAAATGCAACATTCACAAAAGAGATCGCTCTTCATCGCTTTTATAAACTGCGATGCTTTATTAACATTTATTGTAATCGCCCAACAATTTCAACTCTATTAATTGCAGCAGTTCTAACCAATGCCTCCTCTTTACTCACAAGTTAGTGGCATGTCTACATTATTCTTGAACGATCTCCACTCAGTGTCAAACCAGAACTCAAACCAAAATTAAGCTCAACAAACTTATGGGACTTCGCATTGTCATGCACAATGTCATCCAGGAGTTTGGCTCCAGCGAGCATGTTGACAGACCACGATGAAAAATGAAATTAAAACAACACTTATTAAACAGCTTTTACACACAACTTGTAAATGCCAACGATTACACAAAAATGCCAAAACTTAAATCGGTGTACTTCTAAATGAATCAAAATGACATTTTATCTTCACGATAATCCTTAAGTGCCAAGACCTCAGGAAATAAACTGCACGATTTCTAAATTTCCAACTAACCCCAAAAAAAAAGCAACCGACAGGATGACAACTGCAATTTGTGACGAGTTCACAAAAAGTCACGCAACTGGAATCAAAGCCAATAGTACGGTTCCGTCAACAATACGTGCCTTTACGGTGCACGAATGTTGTTAAACGCAGCATACACATTTTAACATTTCGACTCAGGCTTCGACGAGCAAGGGGGGCTGGGCTTTCATTCTGCGTTGGCCTGGTTTTGACAGAGAAGTTGCAAACTTGCCAATGCCTCATTGCCGTAGGCATAGAGTGCACAGCAAAAGATGCTACCAGTCACTTCCAATACCTAAAACGTCCCATGTGGCTGTGCGGTATGCGAAGAGTAAAGTGCGGATAAAACAAAAGAAACAGGAAAAGAAAAAGCACATGATGCAAATACTGAGCACTGGAAAGAACACTATGGCATAGCTTTGTAAGCCATGATCAAAACAGAAAGCGTCCCAAATGCAAAACCCATTCACGTCCACTTTATACTCAAACCAAACCTGATGAAACCAACAGCTAACGAGAACGACACTTAGTAGAGCACATACATCTGCCAGGCTGAACACTGTACGTTTTGTATCTCACCGATAGGCCGGATCTGGATCTATACCTGAACCAAAATCTAATCGGCTTGTACTCATCACCTACCAAGTCAGCCACCGAATTTTGTCCAAATCCGTCCATAACTTTTTGAGATATCATGAAAATATAATTTGAGCCCACTCACTCAATGGTTGCAAACTTGCCAATGCCTCATTGCCAGCTGTCGAATTGGATGTGAGGGGTGTAACTATCCCTATTGCTGACCCTCAAATCAACTGTGATCCACCTTTGTTTGTGGAAACACAGGTTGCGGTGAACCGGTTGACATGGGGATCTGTGGCATCCATGCTGAACTTCTCAAGGCTGATGGAAATGATGTACTCATGTCTTTGCATGCAGTTCTGTGCTTTGCCTGGAACACAGGCATCATCCCAACTGACTGGAAGAGTGGCCTTCTTGTCCCTCTCTGGAAAGGGAAGGGTGATCGCCAGGACTGCAACAACTACTGAGGGGTGACGATGCTCTCAGTGCCAGGAAAGGTCTTTGTCAGTTAATTCTTGATAGGGTTCACCACAATTTGCTTAAGCACCAGTGCCCAGAGCAGTCAGGCTTTACACCAAAATGGTCAATCTTGACCATGTCCTTGCCCTTCGGGTCCTCACTAAACACAGACGAGAGTTTCGTCAGGTGCTGCTTGCAGCCCATGTGGATCTCTGTAAAGTGTTCGATTCAGTGAATCGGGATGCCCTCTGGAGGATTTTTGGTCTACATGGGGTGCCACCAAAACTGATCAATCTGATTTCTGAACTATACTCTGGTACTGAGAGTGCTGTGCGATGTGGTGATACCATCTCTGACTTATTTCCAGTTGTTACTGGAGTTTGTCATGGGTGTGTACTGGCCCCCACGCTTTTTGGCACTTGTATGGACTGGATTCTGGGGAGGATGTTTGAGAGATCAAGCTGCGGTGCATCGTTTGGGAATGTCAAGATCTCTGACCTTGATTTCGCAGATGATGCAGTCATCTTTGCGGAGACTCTGGATATCCTTTTGGGGGCCCTGGAGGTGCTGAGTGAGGAGTCAGAGCCACTGGGATTACGGGTTTCCTGGGTCAAAACTAAGATCCCGGCTTTCAATGACATCTTTGATGCTGCTGTCATGTCTGTACCTGTTTGTGGTGAGTATGTTGAGGTCACGGAGAGATTCATTTACCTTGGCAGTGATAATCATGTCTCTGCTGGCTATGAGCCAGAGGTCAATGGACATTTGGGTTGGGCCTGAGGAGTCATGGATTCACTGGATCATGTGGTATGGTTCTGCCGGGACCTGTGCGGGAGGACGAAAGTCCGAATCTTCAGGTCCTTGGTGCTTCCAGTCTTGCTCTATGGATGTGAGACTTGGACTCTGACCAGGGATCTGAGATGGGGACTTGATTCCTTTGGTACCAGGTCTCTTCGGAGAATCCTTGGCTATCGCTGGTCAGACTGTGTCCAACGAGCGGTTGCTAAGACTCAAATGAGATTTGTTACCTGCATAGTCCATGAGCATCAGGGCATGTGGTTTGTTTTCCTGATGCTGATCCTGCTCACTAGATTCTCTCAGGGAAGGAGCCTCGTGAGAAGAGGCCAATGGGCCAACCACGTTCCTCGGGGTTGCAGCAAGTTGATCAGCATCTTAAGGAGATGGGGATGGGCCAGGCATCTGCCTGGGGGATGGCCAGACAGAGGCCCCTGGAGTACAGGCAGAAAGTGGATGCAGCGATGCACTTCTCTGGCACATGCTCCCATATCTGATCTGACCTGACCTGACTCAATGGTGAAGAATCACTTAAAATATTCTCGGATCCAGATATTCACCAAAAATCGAATCGATTTATCCTTGTCACATACCCAACCTGCTCACAAAGTTGTCCGAATCCATCCATACATTTTTGATATCTCCAGCTAACAAACAGACATGAGTGAAAACATCACCTCCGTCCACCTTCGGTGGCAGAGGTAAAAGGAATTATTACAAAATGTAAATTTTATTAATTATTTTTCTCCATTCTCATGATGAAGAATTTGATGACAATTTGTTGAGAATTTGATGACAAAAGCTCAAATAGTAAAATTAATTTTTATGACCGAGACCAGCGTTTCTCAACCTTTTTACCCTTGAAATAGTTTTCATGTCTCAGGGAACCCCTGCATAAAAAATTATTATATACCATTATTAATATCTAGCTCTTTTATATTTTTATCGTAGTTCACATGGTAAATATAATATTTTTTTTTTTTTCGGATACCTGGTTTGAGGAAATAAATGACCCCCTTTTTGTCAAATTTATTGGCAATGAAAAAAAAAAATCCTGCTCGTTTATGAGACCTCACACCGAGGTTTTAATTCACAAAAAAAAAAAATTTTAATTAAAAAAAAAATAAAAATTAAAAAAAAAACACTTCATGTAACTTCAGAAACAAAACTTAAGCAAATAAAGCTGAAGCAATAAAGGTAAACAGAAGAACTAACCTTGAGAGAGAGAGACTTCGCGCTAGGAAGCACAGAGAAGATAGATGGACACCGTGTATGCGTCCCGTACTTGAGTCAGTCACTCAATGATACACGAATCCGCCGCGTACAAGACGTCCCACTAACCAGTGAGGGCGGTTTCACACTGGCGCCATATAGACATCGTTAAATACATTCCCTATGGTTGTTACAATTGCAAATAAGAGGTTGAAGGCTCTATTATAATAACCAAGGAGTTTCCAGCAATATGCCGTACGTGTATAGTAAAATTACGAATATTAAATCAAACAAAAACGACTCAAAAATACATTAGCCTATTTATTAATGTTTCTCGCGGAACCCCTAGCGACCTCTTGCGGAACCTTAGGGTTCCGGGGAACCCCGGTTGAGAAACACTGACCAAGACAGACACACTGAAACTCAGATGGAAAATAGAAAGAAAGAAAGAAACACTGAAGCGATTATATAAACCTGGCAGTCTCATGTAGCACAGCAGTGGCCAGGTCAATGAGGGTCATTTGTACTTGCTGCGAGTTTGACATTTTGACCAGATTATTAATTAGTTTTCTTCCTATTGTCATGAAGGTTTGTTGAAAATTTGATGACCAAAGCTCGAATGGTCAAAAAGTTATGGCCGAGACAAACACACAGACAAGTGATTGCAAGACCCCGTCTCCCGCTGCACATGGGATTGGGATGTGGTAATAAGTTCATGTTTGCAAGAAAGATATTTGTGCCAAGTTTGGTTGAAGCATCTTCAGTGGTTCACGTGGTATCATTTTAACAAAACATCAATAACAGACAGACGCACAGAGGGATGGACAGACAAACGGACAACCCAAAATCATGATCCCTCCGGACTTTGGTTGTGAAGGCGTAAGACTGAAAGAAGCATCCATAAAACCAGGCTTCACAGATAAAATGTCATTGCTGAGCCCCTGGAGACAGACAGACAGGCACAATTGCAAAAATCTGTCTCTGCTGCAAGGAGGACGGGCCAATGGAGTGTTGCAGCGCTTCCAAAAAAAAAAAAAAAATCAGAAAATGTAATCCTTCATGTGAAATACAGCTTGGGAAATGTTGCAACAAAATCCAGGAAAAGCTTTTAAAAAGTAAAATTCAGGAAGTTTGCAAAGTTGAAGGATTCACACACAAAAATGGTTTGAGCATGTTGCTGTAACAGCTGAAAGCAAAATAAAATGCAGTTACAAAAACAGTTTGGTTACAAAAGAAAACAAAGACGCTTTTTATTCGTCTGTCATCTCCAAATCTTCCACAATCCAAATAAAAGTACACCGGACAGCTTTTCCCCACATTTGTTCAATGCATCCGTGATTCACTTTTCAAATCAGCTCGCCAAACTAACTACTCAATGAAAAGTTGATAGTGGTCAATTTTACCTTTGTACCATTAAGAATATTTTTCTATATGGCCCAAGTCTCGTGTCGGGCTGCAGCAACACACACGCAACACACGCACATTCTACAATTATAATGCTTATTAATACAGCTTAGTTAGAGTGGGAAGAAATCAAGTTTGTCATTTAACATTCTTTAATTCACATTGATCAGAATCTTCAAAAACTTGTGATCACAACTCAAAGGAACCTATAAATGAGCAGCGAATATGAAGTGTTGGAGACTTAGCTAATCCATCACATTTACCAATCAAATGCAGTTGGTGACTCGCGTATTCCTCGACACATTCATAAAACTAAAAGCCCAATTTTCTTCTTGCAGAATACAGATCCATCTGGAGTAACTGTGAGCTTCAAAAAAAAATTGATAAAAGTTAGTAGATCACCCTAGGATTCCAACATGGCCTTCAAAGCCAGCAGCCGACTGGGTATCCTTCATCAAAGCAATCCTCTACCCTTTAGGTGGCACCCCTGCTTCACACCTTGATGCCATGGAAAGCACGGCCCTCAAAATCATTGGGATCCCTCACGACGTAGCCGAGTGTCGAAGCATGTCACTTTTGTCTCGTAGACAGGTTGGTGCCTCTGTATTCTACCGCCCCCTTTTTGTTCTTGCATCCTCTCTGCCCTCTCTTGGCTCTGTCCCTCACAGGTTTCTGCAGGGTGCACACGGTCTGCCAATCACCCTGACTCTTCTTGTTAACTCCCAAAGATCTAAGCTCAGTGCTCACCTGCACTCATTTATTCCTCTTTTCTCTTGCCTGTAGAACAAACTTCCCCAGTCCGTTCAGTCCTATTCTTCCCTCAAAGGCATCAACAAAGTTGTTCACCACCACCGCAAGTCACCCCTATCCATAGTCATGATCTATTGTACCCCAAATGGCCCTATTCCAAAGCACTCCCCTTTTCCAAGTTATTGTGATTCTCGTCCCCCGCCCCAATCACCTTTCGTTTACTAATAGTCCGTTGATTTGTTCCTTTCACATTTCATTCCCACTTCCCCCTTCCTCTTCTTGCTGTGTTTCATTCAGCTTGTGTGTGTGGCGTCCGAGGTGCAGTGGAACAGGGAGGCCGAGAGCGTAGCAGTAACTCCGCTTTATTGCGCGTCCGAATGTACATCACTGCCACCCCTAGCGGGCGAGTCATGTTATACGAAAACCCAATCACGTGATACAGCACACTCCTCCCCCCGTAAAATTACAATTCTAATGATGAAATGACAATTATAACATGACCAACCGAAACCAATCAACAATCAAAATCATCCAAGTACCGCGGCTGTCTCCTGACCCACCTCGGACGGGCAGCGACGCCAGACGGCCCAGGCTCAGACGCCTCCCGGCTTGGTCGAGGCGACACCCTCACCAGACTCGCCCCATCCGCAACAACAACCGCCCCCGGCCGACAAGCTTGCTCGTCGTCCTCGGGCAGGACTGAATCAGGTGAACACTTCATGGGCATCGGCACGTCCGGCCACGGCGACATTACAAGTGGGGGTCCCACATCGCTCGGCACGGGGGGGGGGGTGACGCTGAACAGCGATCATGCATTTGGTCCACGTGCCGCTTCCACATCTCCCCACCATCAGTCCGCACCATGCAATCCGTCGGCCCCAGTACCACAGAGACCACAGCCGGCACCCATTTGGACCCATGGAAATAATCGCGCACCATTACCCGCTGTCCCACATCAAAACCGCGCAGCAGCGTCGGGCGCGACACCGCCCCACTCACCGACCCTCCAGGTCGCAGCAAATCCAGCCTGGACCGCAATGCCCACCGTCCATAGAGACGAATGGCAGGAGAATCGCGTTCCTGTAATGAAGCAAAAAGACATCGACCACCGTCTGCACAGGTGCAACACCCCCCTGCGCAAAGCCCGTTTCAACATTTTAACAAACGACTGCCCATTCGTTGCAGGATGATACGGTGCGGACCTTCGATGTCGAATACCATTTTGACGCATAAACTCATCAAATACACCTGCGATGAACTGCGGACCGTTATCAAAGACGAGAACCTCGGGTAACCCTTTATTAGCAAAGATCGTCTGCAGTTTTTCTACTGTCATGTTCGCTGATGTATGCTGCATTACTACAACCTCTGGCCATTTAGAGAATGCATCGATCACAATCAAAAACGTTTTGCCATTAACCGGCCCCGCAAAATCCACATGGACCCTCTGCCAGGCCCTGTCTGGGATTGGCCATAGTCCTGAAGCTCGACGCGGGTTATCAGCATCTATTTGACACGTGGTGCAACGCTTAACCAACTGCTCAATGTCTTTGTCCAACCCTGGCCACCACAACAGGCTACGAGCAAGACTCTTGGTCTTCACGACACCAAGGTGACTGACATGCAGTTCTTCCAAACACCGCTGCCTGAACTTCGGTGGAATCACCGCCCTCATTCCCCACATAACGCACCGTTGGACCAACGAAAGCTCCGATGCGCGCTACGCGAAAGGCTGAAATGCCGGCGTTGAAGGTAGATCGCTCCAATTCCCCGTAGAAATCGCCTGGACGACACGGGCGAGCACTGGATCATGAGCCGATTCCACCGTGATCAGTTTGGCCGTGATCGGCCCGCTTTGGACCTGGCCCAGCGCGAACACATCAACCCGGTCGGCCGACTCAGACGCAGCTGGACCCTCCGCGCAAGGCAAGCGCGAGAGCCCGTCGCAGTTAGCATGCTTCTCGGTGCTCCGGAACTGAATATCGTAATTGTACGCAGCAAGAAACAGACACCACCGCTGTATCCACGCGGCCGCCACCACCGGTACCCCGCGTTTGGGTCTCAGGATGAATTGAAGTGGTTTGTGATCCATCCGCAAAGTGAAATACCGCCCCAGCAGGTATTGATGAAACCTCCACACACCCTAGACGAGGCTGAGAGCCTCGCGCTCGATCTGGGCATATTCCCGCTCTGCTGCGGACAGGGTCCGGGATGCAAAACAAACAGGCCGCTCGGAACCATCGTCCATCCTGTGGTAGAGCACTGCCCCGATGCCATATGCAGAGCTGTCGCATGCCAATAAGAGCGGACGTGCAGGCTCGTAGTGCACGAGGACCGTATCCTCTGTGAGCAGCCGCTTGACGCGGTCGAACGCCGCCTGGTATGCAGGCCCCCAGGCCCAGCCCTCGTCCTTCGTGAGCAACCGCGTTAATGGCGCAAGTTGAGAGCTGAGCCCGCGCACGAACCTCTGGTAATACTGGGCCATACCAATGAACGAGCGCAGCTGCGTCTTGTCGCGAGGCGGTGGCATGTGCTGAATCGCCTCCACCTTCCGAGGGCCTTTCAACAGCCCCTCTGGCATGATGACGTGCCCGAGGTATTCCAAGCGCTGCTTGAAGAACGCGCACTTGTCTCTGTTCAAGCGCAGGCCACACGCTTCTGGCTTCGTCAGCACTTGGGCAATGTTCGCAAGATGCTCGTCCGCTGTTTTCCCCACAATGAGCACATCGTCCAGGTAGGTTTGAGCGGGCAGGCCAATGCAAACCTGATCCATGGCTTTCTGCCACAAGGCCGGGGCAATTCCAAAACAGAGTCGGGTATACCGATAGAGCCCTTGACACGTGTTGATTGTCAAAAGGTCGCTACTCTCAGGATCCATTGGCAGGTGAAAATATGCATCACACAGATCAAGCTTCGTGAAGTATTGACTCCCCGCCAATCGTGCATATATTTCATCGATTGACGGCAGTGAATATTGCTCCACGCTGAGCCCTGGGTTAACCATGGACTTGAAGTCCCCGCACAATCGGACGTCTCCATTCCGTTTCAGCACCGTGACGACCGGGGTGGCCCAATCTGAGTACGACACCCGTTCGATCACTCCACAGGCCTCCAGCCTATCCAGTTCACCCTTGACCTTGTCCCGCAGGGCATACGGCACCGGTTGTGGTTTACAAAAACGAGGAACCACCCCCTCCTTCAGGAAGAGCTTTGCCTCCATGCCCTTGAGTTTCCAAAGGTCGTTGCAAAACAAACCTTGATGTCTTTGCAGAATCTTCTCCAACTGATCCTCCCATCGGCTCGGCACGGGTTGCACAAGGTGAACGGCGGCCCAGTCTAGCCTGATGCGGGTCAGCCAGTCTCGGCCGAGGAGAGACGGACCCCTCCCCCGCACGACGTACAACGGAAGCGTGGCGACCTGGCCTTGGTACCGCACAGACACGTCTGCCATCGCGACTGGCGTTATCTTCTCGCGGGTGTACGTGAACAGTGTGAGGTCGGACCTGATAAGCTTCAGGTCATTTAGTCTACGTGCGGTCTGTTCGCCGATGATTGACACCGCCGCTCCCGTATCAACCTGAAACGTGATCGGCGTGTTGTTCACTTCGACTTCCACCGTCATCGGGCGCACCGCCGCAGGGCCAATGCATCCCGCAAGGCCAGCTTGTTCACTCCTTCCACAAACCCTCCAACTCAATCTCTCTACGACTCTGCTGTGGGTGTTTCCCCCTTTCTATTATGTTTCCTTCCATGAGCATTGACCATGAGTAGAAAAATAAATAAATAAACGACTTATCTGAGATCACAAGGTGATTGCCTCCCCCTGGCACGATCCAAAGATGGATTTTTTTTTTTGACCGCAATATGACCTTGACCTTCAACCCTTAAGGATAGAGTGTAAATTAAGAAAACACGTCCTCATCTACAATCTATCCACTAAACTCAAAATCATGAAAATTAGAGGAAAATTATTCAAGTTATGATCAAAAATATGTTTTTTGTTAATTCGGTTACATTCCGAAAAACATAGGTCAAAGACACGAATGAAATATCAGGTACACAACTGGTACACTATTGAGTGCAGGTACACGACTATGATGCAAGAACATCTTGAAAGGTCAAGTGGTCTTTGAGATTCTGTATTGGCAAAAAGCATGTAATTTTTTCAGACTCCCATTTGACCTTGACCTTTAACCTGAAAGGGTATGATGCAAGTCAAGCATAAATGCATCTTAATCTAGGCTATCTAAAGAGGACAATTTATGATCGGGCAAACCTTAGTCAAATTATGGTTAAAAAAAAATAAAGTTTAAATGTCTATTTAGGTCATGACCTTAAAATTAGGTCAATATCAAAAAAAAAATGTCGATCCCACATATTTTGTATTCCTATTCCTGATGTAAAATTTAATTCCGAAAGTCCCACCCGGCTCCGAGATACAGCTCAGACATTGGCAGAAAAAAAGGAAGAAAAACAAAAAACATAATAGGTGGTTTTCGTACTCCTTGGGGGTCGAAGAAACTCTGAGTTATCATTAAAAATTGGGGGCAAGTGCAGAAACAAACCCCACAACAGCTCTAAGCCCCCTCCTTTTATATTAGGGGGAGGCTTAAACAAAACAAGAGATGCACACGATACGATGACCCATCCTCAGATACAAAGACACCCTGTAGGTAAACTACAACACGTGCAAGATGGACCTCAAAACATGGGAAACCACCACTCTAAATGGAGATGTCGACATCATAACGTTTGGAGAACAGAGCAAGATCTTTGCAGGACAAGTAAGCATGCCACAAAGCTCGTGCCTCAGTTCCTCCTGGCAGTATCCAGACCTGCAACTGCATATGTAAGTCAAGAACCGGTCTTTCAAGTCAAGAACGACACCAACCACAAAGCTGGTCTTCTGGACTTGTGTTGAACAATCATCCGTCACAATCACGCGAGATACGGACACACGCATATATATGTAAAAAAACACACACACACACACACACACACACACACACACACACACACACACACACACACACATCAAAGCCACACCAAGCCATTGGCTCCCAGGTTACCACATACTTAAAAACAAGTGACTTCAAGTTCTCATCTGAAGAAGGTGGAGAAAATGTTGCACAGGAGACGAAGCAAAACAAAAAGAGACGTGCAGTGATTTTGAAGTAGTGCATTAAACAAACGCATCGCTTTGGAAACAGAACGTTTTGCTACATTAATCATTTTGCAGAATCTGTCATTATCATAACTTTGAAGAAAGAAAAAGAGAAGATGATTTTCAGGGGGAGGGGGGGGGGGGAGAAAGGAAGAAGAAGAAGAAAAAAACCCAACGACATACAAAGCAATCTTTGTTATCATCGAATGTGAAAACAGCTTCAAAGTAAGATTGAAAAAAAAAAAGAAAGAAAGGAAGGAAGGAAAAGCACTACCACTATCACCATAAATCCTGGTGTTGGCTTAACGGTTAAGGTCGCTGCCTCAAAACCCGAGGGTCTTTTAGTGCGAGCCCCTGTCGTACTGTTAAATCCACCAGGTGGGTTGACTCAGCCCGTCATCCTTCCGGGGTGAGCAAAATGGAGTACCAGCTTACTGGAAACGGGGGGGGGGGGACTGAATCAGCGGCATAGGTGTGCTCCCAGTAATGATGCAACCAGAGGCCAAAGGCTGCATACGAAACAATAACGACCCACCACCAGTACTACCACCAAAAGGATTTCAATCTTCTTCTGGGGGACGGCCTGGCAAACTTTTCGCCCGCATCTCGCACACACCGGCTGTCTATACCTGGTGTTCAATTGAAGGTGCAGGCGATAACTCGCCTACTTTTCCACCAAGGACAACGTCCAGCAACTAATGCAAGCAGACGGAACACCACGGCTCGACATCCGTCTGAGGGACGGCATGCAGTGCGTACGAAACACCAGGGTGACAGTTTATAGCTGGGTCGAGATTCGAACCCAGAATAGACGGCTCCAAGCCGAGCGGGTATCACTTCCTCGGTGATCTTGCCAGAGCCTTCGACATTGATCAACAGAGAAAACAAAGCCGAGCACTCAACACAGTACGGTAGTTTGGGTATTTTCATGAAGATCATTTAGATCGACGTTGAAGCTCATTGATTTGAGTGTAAATGTCATATTTGAGAAAACTCTAACTTCAGGTCATGCTGTGCAATGATAAAAACAAAGCACTGGAGCAACTTCCAAAAGTTCAAAAAAAAAAAACAAAGTAAAAACTTTTTGTTTATTTTAAAAAGTTTGTCATTTTTACATGACAAACTACAATAACACCACTAAATCATCAAAGCAAGCACTTACAGAGGCTGGAACACCTTCACTCTGATGTTATAAGGCTGTTTGTAAAAGCAAACCAAACGATTTCACCGATTTCTAAAAATAATACACATGGGTGGCTCACCAGTGTTACCATTTGAGGAGAAGGGACGTGGAGTGTTCATGAGTAGCACAAAGTGATGAATGAAACAAACAAACCAGGAGCAGTGGCTCAATGAACGGATTCGTACCCAGGGACGTGGAGGGAACCAGTGAGGGAGGACTCGTTTGCCTTGACGTCCGGCTCAGGAGAACACTCAACTCGTGCCCGTCCCGACGTCAACCTACATGGCCCGAGCCCGCAAGGCTCATCCTGCCGACACAGCAAACTCCGCCTACCACCACCACCACCACCACCAGACACACGTCCCTTCCGACACGACCCCTACCCATCTTCACATCCCTACAACCTCCCTCACTCCCTCCCTTGCCGACACCCCCTCCACCCCAACTCATGTGCCAAACGGAACCCACGTCACCTCCCCCTGCCAACACACACAAATATATATATATATATATATTCACACACACATATATACTCTCACACACACACACACACACATATATATATATACTCTCACACACACACACACACATATATATATACTCTCACACACACACACACACATATATATATACTCTCACACACACACACACACACACACATATATACTCTCACACACACACACACACACACACACACACACACATATATACTCTCACACACACATATATATATATATACTCTCACACACACACACACACACACACACACACACACACATATATACTCTCACACACACACACACACACACACACACACACACACACACACACACACACATATATACTCTCACACACACACACACACACACACACACACACACACACACACATATATACTCTCACACACACACATATATACTCACACACACACATATATACACACACACACACATATACACACACACACACACACACACACACACACACACACACACACACACATATACTCACACACACACACATATATACTCACACACACACACATATATACTCTCACACACACACATATATACACACACACACACACACACACACACACACACACACACACACACACACACACACACACACACACACACACACACACACACACACCTGCGATTCATCAACAGTTCACTGAGCGCACGTCTCCATGGCACACGCTGCGCTCCCATGTAAATGTGAAACTTACGTGTAAACGCGATCACAGCAATGCAAGCAGCGCACAGCCCTCCAGCCGCCTGAGCTCCATCGATGCAATGGCGGCGGTTCCAGGGGTCTCGGTTGAAGCCCACCAGCTCACTCGAGGATTATTCTTTCTCTTCCTCATTTACCTCCTCCTTTTACATCCTTTACCTCTGACGTCTCTTCCTTCACCACAACCCCTGCCATCGCCTCCTTCACCGCTACCTCAACCGCTGCATCCTTTACCTCCACCTCTGTCGCTGCCTCCTCCTCCTCCTCCTCCTCTTCTTTCTCTTTTTCATATAAGGACACTACACTTCCCTCCCGAGCTCCCCCATAAGGACACAACGCAGAACCATCGCCCCCAACCCCAATGTATAGTTTTTTGTGATGTTTTTTTTTTAATATCACACCAAATGTACGTTGAGCATTAAACCTATTACCATTATACACGAGGTACAAATAATAATAATTCAAACTGTGTAAACGATAAATCTCGGTTAAAGAGCACCATCGCGAACTATACCGCCATGGCCGACATAAACCAGACAAGAACATAGTATGCACAGTGTGTGCCAGATTTTGGAGACCGGGCAAGGAATGACGCAGAGAAGGCAGAAACTCTCAATGTATACTTTAGGAGTGTTTATTCACAAAAGGACGTGTCAACAATGCCCAGTCAGGAATTGAGATCACAGGCCACCATATCTGATGTAGCATGTACATGTACTACACAAGCCAAAGACTGCCTTCTCGCACACATGGACATCAAACAGGTCTCCAGGACCAGATGGGACACACTCAGGTGTTTTAGGAGAAACCCATGAAGAAATTTGTGAACCTCTTGGGAAGATCTTCACCAAACTCTTGAGGGGGGGCAGTGTACCAAAGTCATGGAAACGAGCTACTGTAGTGCCAATTTTCAAGAAGGGAAAGAAGTCTAATTCCTGCTAACTTCAGACCGGGAAGTTTGACCTCCGTGGTGTGTGAGTTGAAGGAGAAGATCATTAGAAAACCCCTGATAAAACATGTGGACGAATACGGCTTACTCAGTACAGAGCAGCATGGATTTCGCAGTGGAAGATCTAGTGTAACCCAAACTACTGGAGGTTCTTGAGTCATGGACACATCTTGACGGAAAACACAATATTGACTGCATGGACTTAGATTATCGAAAGGCTTTCAACAGTGTGCCACACCACCGCCTTCTTCGCAAGCTTGAGTCGTATGTAATTGAAGGATGTCCACTAAATTTGATAGAGGAGTACTTGACTAGTGAGGTCAGGTCAGGTGTGGGAGCATGCGCCGGAGCAGCACGTCGCTGCGTCCACTTCCCGCCGGTACTCCAGGGGCCTCTGTCTGGCCATCCCCCAGGCAGGTGCCTGGCCCATCCCCATCTCCTCGAGATGCCGATACTTGACAGGATGATCACAAAATGTTCAAGTGAGAGGAAAGTTCTCTTACCGGTTGGATGTTGTGAGCAGCATTCCACAAGGATGTGGACTGGGACCAGTATTGTTCATCCTCTTCATCAACGATCTCCCATAGGATGTTAAATCAAATCTGAAGCTCTTTGCTGATTATACTAAGTTATAGAGGGTTGTTGACTGTCAAGATGATACTGAAGCCCTTCAGAGAGACTTGCATGCTGTCACTGAATGGTCTGGATTCTAGACATCGAGATGGGATTCTAGACTCCAAGAAGTGGCAATTACCATTCAATGAAGAGAAATGTAAAGTAGTCAACTGTGGGAGGAAAAATCAGAAATACACTTACTCTATGTCAGATGATTCAGGGCAGATGGAAGTTAAGGAGGGAAAGAATAAAAAGACCTTGGCATGATATTGTTGTGGTTCTGGAAACTGCATCCCTCTAAAGCAATGGCATCCATCATACAGTGATCCCAAGACAGTTATTTCATTAATATACGTACAGTTAGACCTTTCCCTCGTGTGCAAAGGGTCAAACGGGCCGAAGTGCATTGTGTGGATCTTATAGTTAGGTCTGATTATATCTCTATCTTCATTCCTACTCTTTTCCTCTTCTTCCTGATATAAATCAAAGCAGGCACTGCACTCAGACAGCCACCTGTAAAAACTGCAGCCACGCCCTACTCTCGAAGAATGCGTTTTCGCAAACAATAAACAACCTCGCACCCACCATGCAGGACGCACGCGGAGCGTTCTTTTCAACCCATTTCTGCATCTAATACCTATATCTATCCTCTTTTCGATCCAAATCTCCATCTAATAATTATATCTATCCTCTTTTCAATCCAAATCTACATCTAATAATTATATCCAATCCTTTCCTTCAATTCATGACACAGATCAGGGCTGGCCCTGCACACACCACCCCCTGAGAAGATTGACACCGGGATAGATAACCGCATGCTCAATGGCGGACCAGTGCGCAGTCCCGTGATAATTTATCATCGTACACAACGGGGCACAAATAGCACACATCTTCATTCAGGTCTGTGCGCTGGTTCACAACGGCGTCTTACCATCGGTCTTCACTCACCACCACGGATGTCTCCCGCAGACAGCGGACATCCTCCCGCACCTCTGCCTTGATGCAGCTGCTACCAAGCGGAAGCGTGCTCTATGGCCCGGATCGCTAGGGCTATATGGCATATGGACAAAGCAAGTACATTAATCAGCGCCAACCGCGGCACGCCGGGGGTGCCCAAGCAGGCATGCGGGGCTGGCGCGGCCCTCAGCCAGTCGCTGGAGCACGGACCGGGATTTTGATGCAAGGCGTTTCATATCGCAGGGTTCAGAGCGAGACGATTCCGCAGTTTGGACATGTCTTGCCGGATGTAAAATAAGGCCACTTCCGTCCATGACGGTCAGGTCGAGTGGTGGCCAGGGCCCAATTTAAAAGAGGATAGATATAATTATTAGATGAAGATTTGGATTTAAAAGAGGATAGATATAATTATTAGATGTAGATTTGGATTGAAAAGAGGATAGATATAATTATTAGATGTAGATTTGGATTGAAAAGAGGATAGATATAATTATTAGATGAAGATTTGGATTTAAAAGAGGATAGATATAATTATTAGATGGAGATTTGGATTGAAAGGAGGATAGATATAATTATTAGATGTACATTTGGATTGAAAAGAGGATAGATATAATTATTAGATGTAGATTTGGGTTGAAAAGCGAATAGTTATAATTGTAAGATGGAGATTTGCATTGAAAAGAGGATAGATATAATTATTAGATGAAGATTTGGATTTAAAAGAGGATAGATATAATTATTAGATGGAGATTTGGATTGAAAGGAGGATAGATATAATTATTAGATGTAGATTTGGATTGAAAAGAGGATAGATATAATTAATTATTAGATGTAGATTTGGGTTTAAAAGCGAATAGATATAATTGTAAGATGGAGATTTGGATTGAAAAGAGGATAGATATAATTGTTATATGGAGATTTGGGTTGAAAAGAGGATAGATATAATTATTAGATGAAGATTTGGATTTAAAACAGGATAGATATAATTATTAGATGGAGATTTGGATTGAAAGGAGGATAGATATAATTATTAGATGTAGATTTGGATTGAAAAGAGGATAGATATAATTATTAGATGTAGATTTGGGTTGAAAAGCGAATAGATATAATTGTAAGATGGAGATTTGGATTTAAAAGAGGATATATATAATTATTAGATGTAGATTTGGGTTGAAAAGAGGATAGATATAATTATTATATGGAGATTTGGGTTGAAAAGCGAATAGATATAACTGTAAGATGGAGATTTGGATTGAAAAGAGGATAGATAAAAGTATTAGATGTAGATTTGGATTGAAAAGAGGATAGATATAATTATTAGATGTAGATTTGGATTGAAAAGAGGATAGATATAATTATTAGATGCAGATTTGGATTGAAAAGAGGATAGATATAATTATTAGATGTAGATTTGGATTGAAAAGAGGATAGATATAAATATTAGATGTAGATTTGGATTGAAAAGAGGATATATATAATTATTAGATGTAGATTTGGATTGAAAAGAGGATAGATATAATTATTAGATGTAGATTTGGATTGAAAAGAGGATAGATATAATTAATTATTAGATGTAGATTTGGGTTGAAAAGCGAATAGATATAATTGTAAGATGGAGATTTGGATTGAAAAGAGGATAGATATAATTATTATATGGAGATTTGGGTTGAAAAGCGAATCGATATAATTGTAAGATGGAGATTTGGATTGAAAAGAGAATAGATATAATTATTAGCTGTAGATTTGGGTTGAAAAGAGGATAGATATAATTATTATATGGAGATTTGGATTGAAAAGAGAATAGATATAATTATTAGATGTTGATTTGGGTTGAAAAAAGGATAGATATAATTATTAGCTGTAGATTTGGGTTGAAAAGAGGATAGATATAATTATTATATGGAGATTTGGGTTGAAAAGCGAATAGATACAACTGCAAGATGGAGATTTGGATTGAAAAGAGGATAGATATAATTATTATATGGAGATTTGGGTTGAAAAGAGGATAGATATAATTATTAGATGGAGATTTGGATTGAAAATAGGATAGATCTAATTATTAGATGTAGTGTTGGGTTGAAAAGAGGATAGATATCATTATTATATGGAGATTTGGGTTGAAAAGCTAATAGATATAATTGTAAGATGGAGATTTGGATTGAAAAGAGGATAGATATAATTATTAGATGTTGATTTGGGTTGTAAAAAGGATAGATACAGTTATTAGATGAAGATTTGGATTTAAAAGAGGATAGATATAATTATTAGATGTAGATTTGGGTTGAAAAGAGGATAGATATAATTATTATATGGAGATTTGGGTTGAAAAGCGAATAGATATAACTGTAAGATGGAGATTTGGATTGAAAAGAGGATAGATAAAAGTATTAGATGTAGATTTGGATTGAAAAGAGGATAGATATAATTATTAGATGTAGATTTGGATTGAAAAGAGGATAGATATAATTATTAGATGCAGATTTGGATTGAAAAGAGGATAGATATAATTATTAGATGTAGATTTGGATTGAAAAGAGGATAGATATAAATATTAGATGTAGATTTGGATTGAAAAGAGGATATATATAATTATTAGATGTAGATTTGGATTGAAAAGAGGATAGATATAATTATTAGATGTAGATTTGGATTGAAAAGAGGATAGATATAATTAATTATTAGATGTAGATTTGGGTTGAAAAGCGAATAGATATAATTGTAAGATGGAGATTTGGATTGAAAAGAGGATAGATATAATTATTATATGGAGATTTGGGTTGAAAAGCGAATCGATATAATTGTAAGATGGAGATTTGGATTGAAAAGAGAATAGATATAATTATTAGCTGTAGATTTGGGTTGAAAAGAGGATAGATATAATTATTATATGGAGATTTGGATTGAAAAGAGAATAGATATAATTATTAGATGTTGATTTGGGTTGAAAAAAGGATAGATATAATTATTAGCTGTAGATTTGGGTTGAAAAGAGGATAGATATAATTATTATATGGAGATTTGGATTGAAAAGCGAATAGATACAACTGCAAGATGGAGATTTGGATTGAAAAGAGGATAGATATAATTATTATATGGAGATTTGGGTTGAAAAGAGGATAGATATAATTATTAGATGGAGATTTGGATTGAAAATAGGATAGATCTAATTATTAGATGTAGTGTTGGGTTGAAAAGAGGATAGATATCATTATTATATGGAGATTTGGGTTGAAAAGCTAATAGATATAATTGTAAGATGGAGATTTGGATTGAAAAAGAGGATAGATATAATTATTAGATGTTGATTTGGGTTGTAAAAAGGATAGATACAGTTATTAGATGAAGATTTGGATTTAAAAGAGGATAGATATAATTATTAGATGTAGATTTGGGTTGAAAAGAGGATAGATATAATTATTATATGGAGATTTGGGTTGAAAAGCGAATAGATATAACTGTAAGATGGAGATTTGGATTGAAAAGAGGATAGATAAAAGTATTAGATGTAGATTTGGATTGAAAAGAGGATAGATATAATTATTAGATGTAGATTTGGATTGAAAAGAGGATAGATATAATTATTAGATGTAGATTTGGATTGAAAAGAGGATAGATATAAATATTAGATGTAGATTTGGATTGAAAAGAGGATATATATAATTATTAGATGTAGATTTGGATTGAAAAGAGGATAGATATAATTATTAGATGTAGATTTGGATTGAAAAGAGGATAGATATAATTAATTATTAGATGTAGATTTGGGTTGAGCGTTTAATAGATATAATTGTAAGATGGAGATTTGGATTGAAAAGAGGATAGATATAATTATTATATGGAGATTTGGGTTGAAAAGCGAATCGATATAATTGTAAGATGGAGATTTGGATTGAAAAGAGAATAGATATAATTATTAGCTGTAGATTTGGGTTGAAAAGAGGATAGATATAATTATTATATGGAGATTTGGATTGAAAAGAGAATAGATATAATTATTAGATGTTGATTTGGGTTGAAAAAAGGATAGATATAATTATTAGCTGTAGATTTGGGTTGAAAAGAGGATAGATATAATTATTATATGGAGATTTGGGTTGAAAAGAGGATAGATATAATTATTAGATGGAGATTTGGATTGAAAATAGGATAGATCTAATTATTAGATGTAGTGTTGGGTTGAAAAGAGGATAGATATCATTATTATATGGAGATTTGGGTTGAAAAGCTAATAGATATAATTGTAAGATGGAGATTTGGATTGAAAAGAGGATAGATATAATTATTAGATGTTGATTTGGGTTGTAAAAAGGATAGATACAGTTATTAGATGAAGATTTGGATTTAAAAGAGGATAGATATAATTATTAGATGTAGATTTGGGTTGAAAAGAGGATAGATATAATTATTATATGGAGATTTGGGTTGAAAAAGCGTTTAATAGATATAACTGTAAGATGGAGATTTGGATTGAAAAGAGGATAGATAAAAGTATTAGATGTAGATTTGGATTGAAAAGAGGATAGATATAATTATTAGATGTAGATTTGGATTGAAAAGAGGATAGATATAATTATTAGATGCAGATTTGGATTGAAAAAGAGGATAGATATAATTATTAGATGTAGATTTGGATTGAAAAGAGGATAGATATAAATATTAGATGTAGATCTGGATTGAAAAGAGGATATATATAATTATTAGATGTAGATTTGGATTGAAAAAGAGGATAGATATAATTATTAGATGTAGATTTGGATTGAAAAGAGGATAGATATAATTAATTATTAGATGTAGATTTGGGTTGAAAAGCGAATAGATATAATTGTAAGATGGAGATTTGGATTGAAAAGAGGATAGATATAATTATTATATGGAGATTTGGGTTGAAAAGCGAATCGATATAATTGTAAGATGGAGATTTGGATTGAAAAGAGAATAGATATAATTATTAGCTGTAGATTTGGGTTGAAAAGAGGATAGATATAATTATTATATGGAGATTTGGATTGAAAAGAGAATAGATATAATTATTAGATGTTGATTTGGGTTGAAAAAAGGATAGATATAATTATTAGCTGTAGATTTGGGTTGAAAAGAGGATAGATATAATTATTATATGGAGATTTGGGTTGAAAAGCGAATAGATACAACTGCAAGATGGAGATTTGGATTGAAAAGAGGATAGATATAATTATTATATGGAGATTTGGGTTGAAAAGAGGATAGATATAATTATTAGATGGAGATTTGGATTGAAAATAGGATAGATCTAATTATTAGATGTAGTGTTGGGTTGAAAAGAGGATAGATATCATTATTATATGGAGATTTGGGTTGAAAAGCTAATAGATATAATTGTAAGATGGAGATTTGGATTGAAAAGAGGATAGATATAATTATTAGATGTTGATTTTGGTTGTAAAAAGGATAGATACAGTTATTAGATGAAGATTTGGATTTAAAAGAGGATAGATATAATTATTAGATGTAGATTTGGGTTGAAAAGAGGATAGATATAATTATTATATGGAGATTTGGGTTGAAAAGCGAATAGATATAACTGTAAGATGGAGATTTGGATTGAAAAGAGGATAGATAAAAGTATTAGATGTAGATTTGGATTGAAAAGAGGATAGATATAATTATTAGATGTAGATTTGGATTGAAAAGAGGATAGATATAATTATTAGATGTAGATTTGGATTGAAAAGAGGATAGATATAAATATTAGATGTAGATTTGGATTGAAAAGAGGATATATATAATTATTAGATGTAGATTTGGATTGAAAAGAGGATAGATATAATTATTAGATGTAGATTTGGATTGAAAAGAGGATAGATATAATTAATTATTAGATGTAGATTTGGGTTGAAAAGCGAATAGATATAATTGTAAGATGGAGATTTGGATTGAAAAGAGGATAGATATAATTATTATATGGAGATTTGGGTTGAAAAGCGAATCGATATAATTGTAAGATGGAGATTTGGATTGAAAAGAGAATAGATATAATTATTAGCTGTAGATTTGGGTTGAAAAGAGGATAGATATAATTATTATATGGAGATTTGGATTGAAAAGAGAATAGATATAATTATTAGATGTTGATTTGGGTTGAAAAAAGGATAGATATAATTATTAGCTGTAGATTTGGGTTGAAAAGAGGATAGATATAATTATTATATGGAGATTTGGGTTGAAAAGCGAATAGATACAACTGCAAGATGGAGATTTGGATTGAAAAGAGGATAGATATAATTATTATATGGAGATTTGGGTTGAAAAGAGGATAGATATAATTATTATATGGAGATTTGGGTTGAAAAGAGGATAGATATAATTATTAGATGGAGATTTGGATTGAAAATAGGATAGATCTAATTATTAGATGTAGTGTTGGGTTGAAAAGAGGATAGATATCATTATTATATGGAGATTTGGGTTGAAAAGCTAATAGATATAATTGTAAGATGGAGATTTGGATTGAAAAGAGGATAGATATAATTATTAGATGTAGATTTGGATTCAATTCAGGTCTAATTCAACGATAGGAAATAATGCCAGGTAACACTAAGACGCATTTGTCACAACTGAACAGAAGAAAAATCATCAGACAGGAGTGAAACAAAGGAAATAAAGCTTACCGGAGAAAGTTGAAACTTGACAAAATGTCCAAAACAAATTAACCACATGATCGTTTTGATCACATTCTCCATGGTTGAAGTCACAAATCCACCCATTACAATAATATAACAAGAAAGAGCAATCAAAGATTGTCGACCCTCACCAGGACTTGTTTTGTGTGGTATTTGTGCGGTTTTATAGTTCGTATTTTATAGACATACTCACATTCTAATTGTACCATCCGTACTTTATTGATATACTCACATTCTAATTGTACCATCCATACTTTATTGATATACTCACATTCTAATTGTATCATCCGTACTTTATTGATATACTCACATTCTAATTGTACCATCCATACTTTATTGATATACTCACAATCTAATTGTACATGCTGTTGCTTATTGGGAAGACACCGAGGAGTTACTTCCAATAATGAAGGAACCCTGGAGTTTAGATACATCTGCAGTATGGTATTTTGTTTATTTATATTACCTCTCCCCTCGTATTGTTATCGGGCCGGGTCTGGGTGGCGAGCACAACCGCGAGGGGGAGCAGTGGAGTCGGCTCCACCGAACACCCGGAATTTAGGTCATACCTTTCAGATAAATCCGAAAGTACGGGTCCCTTACAGGACCACAAATCGCCAATAATTCGACCGCGTGGAGTAGGGTTAATTGCCAACTTCAATATACCTAAGTATCCACGCGCAAAGCTTACCGGGAATTCAGACCCTCGGCAGGCCACGGGCGGAACGAGCCGTTACCGTGCCCGAACCGTGCGTAACCCAAGCGGATGGTTACCGAGGCCCGTCGATCCAAATGTACAACTACGGCAACGGCCTTCCTAATTCCCAATACGCACCGTGGCAAACCAATGGTAGAAAGGACAAGGACGAGCTGGCACATTCAACAAAAGGGGAATTTATTCACAACAATAATTGGGGAACGAGGGGAGCAGGTAAGGGCAGAGTTATCCGACTAGGCAATGCAAATAATGTACAGCAAAAAGCACTTAACAATTCTACTTATCAGACGGGGCCCACGGACACACACACGCACACACAAATACCCAGAAGAAATGATGGCCGCGGCCTTTATTGATACCCACAGCTCGGAGGGAAGGTGAGCTGGAGGTAAGGATAACGTGCTGGCTTCCTGGCCGCATTCGCACGGCTCGATGTCCGCACCTTCCTGGAGCACCAGTCACCAAAGGACGGACCAGGGCAGCCGAATCCAGAGGAAGCGAGATGAGGGGATCTCCCGTGATGGTCGACCCCCTGTAGTAATTCGCCAGATGAGACGCCTCGGATGCGTGCGATGCAGTCAGCACAGACCAGACAGAAGCGCGTGATGCAGTCAGCGCAGACCAGACAGAAGCGCTTCGAGCCGACGGGACGCAATCATTAATTCTTTCTTCCGTCCTTCGGGGCGTGGTCTGCTCGTCCGTGGCCTGCTCCCATTGGGTGGACGGCATGTCGCAGCTCCGCTTCCTTGACAAGGACCGCCCCGTCTCTGGTCTGCTCGTCGCCCATTGGGCGGAAAATGACGCATACCCTTATTTGGCGCGCAGCCAAAGCGAAAGGCTTCGTGACCATATTTAGAATGGAATTCCATTCCAAAGGAATTCCACACACTCCCGCATACCAGCGAGCGCACAGAGAATGCCGAGAGCAGAGTGTTGTTGTTGTAAAAACGAAGATGGGCGTTGTTGTCGTTGTTGTTGTTGGGGTAAAAATCCTATCTCTAAAATAATCCACAGTGCACATACACTTAATTCCCATTAGACACAGGGGATGGATTCTAACTATACACATATACTTAACGAAATAACTGAGCTACGGGGACCTGTCTGTTGTGTGCTCATGGCTGCCAGATTCGTAACAGTATCAGTGGACAGGGGCAGGCGTTGTGTTTGTGTAGCAAGATTTGAACCCCCCTTTGTGACTTATTTTTATCAATCTATTATCTTCTTATATCTCTCTCTCTCTCTCTCTCTCTCTCTCTCTCTCTCTCTCTCTCTCTCTCTCTCTCTCTCTCTCTCTCTCTCTCTCTCTCTCTCTCTCTCTCTCTCTCTCTCTCTCTCTCTCTCTCTCTCTCTCTCTCTCTCTCTCTCTCTCTCTCTCTCTCTCTCTCTCTCTCTCTCTCTCTCTCTCTCTCTCTCTCTCTCTCTCTCTCTCTCTCTCTCTCTCTCTCTCTCTCTCTCTCTCTCTCTCTCTCTCTCTCTCTCTCTCTCTCTCTCTCTCTCTCTCTCTCTCTCTCTCTCTCTCTCTCTCTCTCTCTCTCTCTCTCTCTCTCTCTCTCTCTCTCTCTCTCTCTCTCTCTCTCTCATCCTCTCATCGCACCTCTTTCCAGCACATCCATGCACACTTTTCAACACTCAACATCGTGCACAACATTACAAATCCACCATACAAACCAAAATCAAAGGAACATTACCATGTAGCGCTGGGTAACATGGAGTGTATGATGGAGCAGCCAAACCAAAGACCACAAATGAGCAGAGTTGCCAATGGATGGTGTCACTGTGTGAGAGCTCGACCAATGGGAGCCGCATAGCAACAGGCATGCACCATTGGGAAGGCGGCACCTGAGAACACCAAGCTGTGCTTAGAGCATGCCTCTCCCGAGGGCTTTATAGACCCAAGTGTCCAAGGACTGGGGCTTGTTTTTGTGTCCAGGGAACATCAAGGAGTCAGGCTGAATATGCAAGGAGAAAGCAGTGGTAGAACTGAATTGAGCAAGCAATGGTAGAACCCTATTTCTAATCATTCACTTGGAATGCACAAGAGCAATCAACAATTGCCCCCTCAAGCTGTTCAGGGCTGTATTACTGACTCGCATTCACGATTTCCTTGAACGCATTATGAAGCACTCACCCGCATCTCTCCCCACATGGCAAAACACATCATCACCCTCTCTTCTTTCTCCCCCTCCCTCTTTCACGTAGGGACCAATGCCAGCCCGCAGGCTTATGGAAGGTGAGTGAGGGGTCGCCAATAAGCCCCACTTTCTTTATCTCTCTGACTATCCCTCTTGCTTATCTTGTTTCTCCAGAGTGACTAAGGCACCTGTGTCGGTAGATTCATGTTAGGGTGACGGACTAAGGGGCTTGGGGCGGGGTACAAAATATGGTACTACAGGGACTTTCAGGAAGGAAAGCAGGGAATTTGAAGGAGGTGGGTTTGGGGTGGCTTAACGGGGGTAGAAAAGATCAAGATTTTGGATGGGGGAAGATAAGATATGGTGGTGAACAGCTGTTTTGAAGGCCTCGAGGGAGGAGTGAGATTGAAGAGAGTGTGGGAGTTTGTTTCAGAGGCAGGGAAATCGAGACATGAAAGAGTGAAGGTGAGCAGTGATTCTTGATTTTGGAATTTTCACCAGAAGGGGGTTTTTGGTGGACCTGGAGCACCCTGAGGAAATAGAAGGGGGACAGATCACAGACAGAGAAAAAGGGGGGTGGGGCAAGGTCAGAGAGGAGACGGTAAAACACTAAAAGACCACTGACCTGCCTCTGGTGAGAAAGTGAGAGACCCTGAGAGAGTGAGAGACCCATATCTACTTGGTACCGGTACCTATGATAAAAATTGAATGAGAAAACGCGTTTGATGTGAAAAATCTCCTCAAAAACTGGGTTTTCAAGTTCGGGTTGCGATCCTCAATTTGGGAACCCTTGGGTTAGACACTCGTGTATAAATAATAGATGGGAGTTGTAAGTTGCTATTTTGCTGTGGTCTGTCACAAGCCGATGTCCCACTTGTGGTATTGCTCGGCCGTTCTTGATTTATAGTAGTGGGGCATTGAGAGTATGGTTCCCCATCTGGGGGGATTCATTTGCCAGGAAGGTGACGTGGGAGTTTGACACGAGGACCCTACCGAAATTAATGGTCTCAGATGGCATTTGTGATTGCTTAGCAACCTGTCATGCCATTGAGTTATCTGCAGCTTGATGTCTTCAGTGTCAAAGCTTGGGAAGCGGGTACAAAAAGCCCCTCGTGACCCGGCCGCTGAACCCTCAACAATAATAATTTATAGAGGTACTTGGTTGAAAAAGGAAAACGTGTAAAAACTGTGGTCCACAATGGCACATTATATGTGGACAAACAAACAAACAGACATATGCAAACAGACCCAAATGCAATACCTCTCCCCTGGAGAGGGTAAATATGATTTCATCATTGTTTCATCAAACCCCAAAATATGTCATCGAGGTCCGTTTGATCTACGTTAGGTATAGGCTACAACACGTCCAGACCTAGCTTCTTCACCTGTGCTTCAGAGCTGGGGATAACTCCTCTTTTTTTTCAAAATAATTGTAAAATATTATACTTTGTGCAAATATATTTATACCCATGGCAAAATATTGCACAAAAATTGGAAAAATGGACAAAATCACGGCTAATAATATTAAAATGTTCCTGAACTCACATGACATATTTTGGAGAATCAGAAAAGCATGACAGAACATCACGGTACAACTGCAGATAATTAGCGCAACTGACCAATCACTAGTGATGATCTATCCAGCATGACCACCAATGAAGGCAATATGGCATGGCGGCGCCCATGTCTTTGACTCGGATAAGAAGACGACTGAGTGTTCGTCAAAATTCTGCGTCATGCTTGTTTGTATCTTCAACAAGAAGTAATTTCATTCCATTTACCAACTAATCCTGGCTTTGATTTGTCAGTTTTGTGACTGATTGGAAACAGTACGACTGAAAAGAAAGCAAAGTTGTGGAAACCGGGGCATATCTCGGTTTCGATTTTTAGCTCGCCTGTTCGAAGAACAGAGAGCTATAGCGATACCCCCGGCTTGAGCGTCAGCGTCAGTGTCAGCGTGAAAATGCTAAAGATTTTGGTGCAAGTTATTTATAAGCTTGCCATTCGTTTAATATATGTAGTAGGATGCTGATATTTGGCATGGAGGTTCCTTTGGGGTATATTATTGATGTAGTGAAGTTGAAATTAAAAATAATTTCAAATGTTTTAAATTTTTGACCTGTTTTGAACTTAACTTTTTTGTAGCGCATCAACGTTAAAGTTTTTTCTTTTCTTATGTTTTTATCCACCACACTATTTTTTACTGATTACAATATACAAATACATATATTGCTTTAAAATTATTTGGATCAGACTTCACTGCAATGCTTTATAAAAAAATATTATTAGACTAGTCTTTTAAAAACGATAAATGTATAAACAGGCGAGCATTGGGTGGCTTTGCCACCAACTCTCTGGTTATGATACACAAGCATGCATCAATGCTCAACCGACAAACGACAATACAGGCTTCTATTGCGAGTGTCACAGACACTTGTGTGATGCCAGTAAAGTCAGGAGAAAGACCAGAAATCTGATGCTCAAGGTGAGATATGAAACATACTCCTTCCTCTTTTAAGTTTAACTCTGGGCCGGCTCAGGTAGCCTAAGCCGCATAAGCTTACAGAAAGTATCATTGACAAGTTAAATTATTTTATTTCCAACACAAATGAATGCAAACAATTGCATTAATTTTTTGTTGAAAGCTCAGATTGGTATTCGGATTGCGAATACTTGTGCATTTTGGTGATTTTCAAAATATAAGGGGAAATAAACGGTAAGTTTGCTGAGCTTGGCTTGGAGGGAGGGAGTAGAGAATAAAAACATAAGCCTGAGTTACCATTGTCAGGATTGTCATGTTTGTCACTGACGACATGTAGCCAAGGTAGCCAAGGCCTGAATGCATACCTGTAATCAATGCCATGGCATGTTTTTTTTTCTTTTCCATATAATGAAATATATTTTATCGATCAAATCAAAAGGAGTATATCTATAAAATTGGAACAATTGGAATGTAAGAAACATCGTAATTATTTATTAATTACATCAACTGTATTATTAACAATGTAACACACCAGCACACATGTCCTGTCAAGGATCTGTAATCTCTGATTGTTCTTTCTTGTTTATCGAAGCAACTGAATCCAGATAAAGGAGCTATCAATATTTACACAGGGGGTGTGGGAGGGGGGGGCAGAAAACAAGCAGCCGAGAGATCCACACTAAACAAGTGCTTGGGTTTGAGGGAGTGATTCGTGCAAGAATTTGAAACAGACGGCACACGTTTTCAGAAGAATGTGTACCATCTGCAATGCCATTCCAGCAAGTACAAACAAACAAGATCACATTTCAGGAAAGAGTTCACAAGTAGGGTTGAATAAATGTGAACTGAATCACTAAAGGTCAACTTCTGCAAGCAGCTCGGCAAACAGATTGGTGGTGAGGATTTGGTTGCAGTGAGGTTGCCCTTGAGTTACAGTATCACCACGAGTGCTCCAAGGAGTACCGGTACACAACATTTTTTAGCAAGCCTACCAAGAGATTGACACCAATCCAGACAGGATGCATGAATGCATATCAAAAATTCTGTGATGGCATAATGCGAGTACAACTACGAGGTAAAAAGGAGATTCTTACATTAGCCAGACTCAATAAGCTCTTCATATGAACAATTAAGCAAGTGGAAGGCATCGGTGCTCCATATTGGACATGGAACCTGAAGGAAAGGCTACCGTATATACATATATATATATATATATATATATATATATATATATATATATATATATATATATATATATATATAAACTTTTCCTCAGCTCATATTTCTGACACCAGCCAAACATCAAATGAGTGTGATGGTTTATTCTGAAACAATTTGGGTAGAAGATCTGGCAGAGGATCTGGTTGGTTACTCCACATCTGCTGAAAGCTCCACTCATGAGGAAGATGATGATCAACAGGCAAAGAAACGAGCACCTCGTAACCAACCAACAACACTGCCTTGGCCTCCAAGTGGATCACACTTGTCAGGGGAGGAATTTGTGAACCACAAATTAAAAAGTTGTAAAATATCCCTCCGGCTCCAAATCACAAAATGCCTCCAAATCAAAAAAATCACAAAAATCACAAATCACAAAAAATAAAAATATATTCACTTATACAGCATTGTAACATGGAATTTGATCCCCATTAAAAAAATATAAATTTAACAACTTTCAGGCTACGTACTCCCAACTTTAAAAGTCTTGACAATTGAATTTGCATTCAAGCCTAATATGCTTCTTACATTTACCTATTGAAACGTATCTGGTCAAATGTAATATTTTCATCGTCATCCCAATTACAAAAAAAACAACCTTTTTTTGCCATACAAAATTAATTTGGATGAGTTTTGGTCAGATTGTCATAAATAAAGTGCAAAAGTACCTCCAACCACTTACACAGCAATGTAATGATTCAAATCCTGGTGTTGGCCTAGTGGTTAGGGTGGTGGCTTGGGATGTTGGCTTAGTGGTTAGGGTGGTAGCTTGGGATGTTGGCTTAGTGGTTAGGGTGGTGGCTTGGGATGTTGGCTTAGTGGTTAGGGTGGTGGCTTGGGATGTTGGCTTAGTGGTTAGGGTGGTGGCTTGGGATGTTGGCTTAGTGGTTAGGGTGGTGGCTTAATGGTTAAGGCGTTGGCTTAGTGGTTGGGGTGATGGCTTGGGATCCTAGGGCCCTGAGTTCAAGCCCCATTTTCCGCTGAATTAACACCAGGGGATTGACTCAGCCTGTCATCCTTCCGAGGTCGGCGAAATGAGTACCAGTGTCGCAGCCAAAAGGCTGTATACAAAGGGAAGGGGTATTGATAGATTTATTAAAAATCTGGTGATGGTGTGGCACAGGCATGATGGGCCGAATGGCCTCCTCCAGCACATAATTTCCTTGTAAAATATAAAATTTTGTAACAAGTTTGGTTTCCATATAGGCCATTTACCTTTTGTTTCTCTGGGTTTTCATGAACCACTCGTTAAAAATGTATGAGCACAGAGTGCACATGGGGAATAGGGTTATTCTGACTTGGATATGTATTTGGAACTCATATAAATTGATTTCAAGTAATCCCCATCGCTGTTGCATGGAAACTGTAGTTGAGAGACTTGTACCCCTATGTGCAATGGCCTAGTAAGATTAATGTGCATAGACAAGATAATCGTTGGGAATGGGGGAATGGGGGAATGGGGGGTGACATGAGATGTTGGTACACCACCTGCTTGGAGGCATGGAGGGAAGGGTGAGATTAAACAGCAAGTTCTGCAAATGGGATTTTTTTTTAAAAGTGCAACAAAAGAATTAGTGTGCAGTAAACCTGAATTTTGGAAGTTAAGCCAAGAAGGGATTACTGGTTGAACACATGCATCCTGTAATTTACTGGGGAGGGTGAATGGGTCTGAAGGAGCAGATTGAGCTATACGCGAGTAGATGCGGTAAAAAAAACCCCACAAACAAACAGAGGCCATTGACCTTCCTGCGATGTCAGAGCAACAGACTCATTGCTGGAGATTCCAATCATGTTGAGAACTTTCTATGTGACAGAATCCAGGAGAGATGAATGTGATGCCACCCCCCCCTCCAAGCACATGGGTACAAAAGATAGTCTTAATTGGCAATTACTTGTATTTGAACTACAGTCTGGCTGGGACGTTTAAATGTTTAAATGCATATCGTTCATTGAGGTCTTTAACTATTTAAACAGCCAATTTTTTCGCGTCTAACATTCAAACAAGAGCCTGTGCATTTGTCGCATGCAAGAAAATAGCAGGAAGAGACATCAATGTACTTTTATAATCTCAACGAGGAAATTTGTTGTGTTCACTTCAGCTTCGTTGTATATCAACTTCGCTCATTTCTTTATCAATTGTTTTGACATGAGCACTGCAAGTCGTCGGCATCTGATGAAATGGTATGGATCCCCATTTCTGAAAATTTGAAGGCTTTCATCAGTGTTCGTTTGTCTGTCATTCGCATCTGAGCCCGTCACTCATGATTTCACAGTGTCTGGGATTTCAACCTGGAACCCCAAGTTGAAATGTACATTTTCCCATTGCTCATCATGTCCTTATTATTGTCTTCTTTCGGATGCAGCACAAGACTGTGTGGCAGCATCATTGACTGAGGGCACGGCTGTGCCACCGATGCAATGGTCTCTGTAGGTTTGGGCAGGAATTTGGAATTTGTTCAGGGTGTTGGCGATAGTTCGCCTACTCTTTGCGAAAGGCACCGTGAGATCTTTGAAGTCCACCAACGAATGCCGGTAGACGGGACGCCCAGGTTAACGTCCATCCGAGAGACGGCACACACATTGATTAATCACCCTGCCTGTGAAACACCGGGATGGCAGTTTATAGCTGGGTCAGGATTCAAACCCAGGATAGACAGCTTAGAGGTAAGTGTGTGTATCTCCAGGTCATCCTGTCAGCCCTCTTACTGTTGTGGAGAAAGTAGATGCAAATACATTTTGTATAATTTGTTCTTTTTTAATGTCGATTTGGCAAAAAATATAAAAAAAATAAAAAAACAGAAAAATAAAATCAACTCTTTGAGAATTGATGCTTTCTCCATTTTCTGACTTGTGTGCAACTTTCTTAAATACGAGGCAAATTAACTTCACCCGTTCTGTAGTATCTTGTACTATCAATCTCATTCACCATTTTTCACTTCTCGCTATTTTAAACATTTCCTTATAATGGACATGTTTCATCAAGAATGAGTTTAGCTCAGTATTAAAAAGTTTGAATAACCGTCTAATATCTTATATTCTTGACCATCAAAATGTGATATGGATAATCAAACTGCCAGCTGGATGGCTGGGTGGCAAGAAACTAATTTTGTTGCTAATTTAAAGTCAATTAGAATCACCAGGGCAGAACATGCTAAGGCTGGCAATCCTGGCATTGAGATTGCATCGGCGAATACCACGAAAATTAGAATCCCTATAGTTCAAGTCATTTTCACCAGTAACTATGGTAGGTGATTTATGCTTATTCTGGTTGTGTTTGACTGAGCCAGTGATGGAGCAATTTGTAAAATCTTTAACCCTTAACCGCAGAGCCTCCAATTTCAAATATAATATTGTCGCGTGTACGGCCAGTTAAAACCGACCGTGCACAGATGGCCAAACAGTTACAGCTGAGGCGTTCGAGTTCTTGGCGGGAACCTTACACGCGCGTGGGAAATGCAAAGCAACGGGAGACTTGACTGGGAATTTTGCAGGTTTAATCACCCGAACCCCCCAAAATGCACAATAATGCAGGAAATGCAAAAATAAATAAGAGCAAATGTTCAACAATTATTGAATTCAGTAAGCTGATATGCAAATGGTCTTCAAATTTCAAGTCAATCGGATGAAAATTGACAATTTTCGAAACAATTTTAGAAATGTGGCCCATGTTGATGTTTTGGCCTATGTTTACCTCAAACTTAATAGGCAGTTGAATTCAGCGACCTGACATGCAAATGCTCTTCAAATTTCAAGTTAATCGGATGAAAATTGAGGATTTTAGAAAATTTGGCCTTTTGGCCTATGTTTACCTCAAAATTAATAGGTTCTTGAATTCAGTGAACTGATCTGAAAATGCTTTTCAAATTTCAATTCAATCGGATGAAAATTGAGGATTTTAGAAAATTTGGCCTTTTGGCCTATTTTGACCTTTTGGCCTACGTTTACCTCAAAATTAATAGGTGGTTAAATTCAGTCAATTGATGTCAATGCTCTTCAAATTTCAAGTTAATCGGATGAAAATTGAGGATTTTAGAAAATTTGGCCTGTTGGCTTATTTTGACCTTTTGACTATGTTTACCTCAAAATTAATAGGTGGTTAAATTCAGCCAATTGATGTCAATGCTCTTCAAATTTCAAGTTAATCGGATGAAAATTGAGGATTTTAGAAAATTTGGCCTGTTGGCCTATTTTGACCTTTTGACTATGTTTACCTCAAAATTAATAGGTGGTTAAATTCAGCCAATTGATATGTCAATGCTCTTCAAATTTCAAGTTAATCGGATGAAAATTGAGGATTTTAGAAAATTTGGCCTTTTGGCCTATTTTGACCTTTTGGCCGATGTTTACCTCAAAATTAATAGGTGGTTAAATTCAGTGACCTGATCTGAAAATGCTTTTCAAATTTCAAGTTAATTGGATTAAAGTTGTGGATTAAAATTGAGTTAATATTGTTACAGTTGTAGGGTGTAGATGGAGGAATTTCATAGAAAAGTTAGGATTGAATGGAGTTGTTTGGTCCGTGGACGTGTAGGAGAAATCTCGATGTCATTAAGTAGGGAAACTGTGAGCTTAAGTGTTACGTTTCACCACACGTAGGGTGGTGCGGTGTTAATTAGATAGGGCTTAAGACCAAGTTCCCCAGTATGTGATTGCCCCCCTGTGACTTTTCCCTATGTTTTTTGTATTACAAACCAGCAATGGACCATTACAACCGAGCTGCATGACCAAGTTGGAAGAATCCCCGCCTTCAAGAGTGGCAGCGGGTGAAGTCATTCCCCTGAGGCTGATGATTGATGGGCATGACGTCAGAAGCGAGGCAGGCTTTCTGAACAGGCGAGAAGCCCCGCCTTCCCGGGCTTGGTGCAAGCAAGCCACGCCCCGGGAGGAAACGGTGGTTTGGTGTGACGTCAGAGTTGATGGGAGGAAAGCACAAGTACGGAGTGAGGGACGCACATGGTCGAGAAAGAATGTAGCTCGAAGATGGCCTGTAAGAACAGGGTTTTACGGCTGGCCTTCCTTCGACACATGAAGAAGCCGGCACGATTCTCGTATTCGTGCTGAGGCAAATTGGCTCGCGTACTGAGCAAGACGTTGGCCATTGACTCTTGGCTGGTCATGTGGGACAGACCTCGGAACCTTGTGTATGTTGCCAAAGGGGACGGCGCCATTCTGCAAAGAGCGTATCGGCAGGTGCGATAGATGAAGAAGCTGCACGACGGTCAGTGAGCCTTGGTGTTGAATACCACTCACAAATTGCCTGACGAAAGTTCCCGTTGCGAGAGAGCGACTTGGAGCCATTTTGCGCACGTCTACATGTGCAAATAGAAGCACCTCAATTCCAAGTTCCACAAAGACCATTTCTGGACAAAGCTAAGTTCCAGAATAAAGGAGGGATTTTCTTTGATTTTGTTTCCCCTTGTCTGCATTTAAGTCTGTGTGTGGAGGAGCCTCGACTTAGACTTTCGGATTAACTTACCTCACGTATTATTATATTCTGATTATTGTTCCTTGTAAATATTTATATTGTCATTAAATTCCCATGTTTATTTTAAGGTGCTGTGTCCATGTATTTGTCGTGGGGTTCGAGTATAAACCCCACCTGTGCCTCCATCTGTGCCTCCGTCGCTCCGCCATTGCGCCCCACCCCTCTCGCACGCGTTATAATCTCCGAGGATCGACGTGTCTGCCTCCTAATAAGGAAGAACCGTTCGGCTATCCGGGCTGGCAGTGTTAACCGCCCGTCACCACAATTTGGGTCCGGGGGGTTTAACCTGGACCGCCAACTCCACGACAATATGCACGACACATACCCTTTCACTTACACCGATTTTCTATCAAACTTTCTCTCAATACTCCTCCCACACTCTGCTATCCTCATTTCTCTCTATTATGCCATCGTCCAAACTCTTCCTTTTCTCAATCTTAGTTTTGCCAACTTCACCTCTACTGACCACAAGCATTAATAGATAGCCTGTAATCACTGTACCCTTGGACCGTGATAAAGATTCGTGGAACGAGCAGCAGTGACAATGGTAATTATTTTTTCCTAACTGGAATGAAATGGAAAAACCACTTACCCCATCCTCTCTTATGATATATATATATATATATATACATATATGTATGGAATATATATATATATATATATATACATATATGTATGGAATATATATATATATATATAAATATATATATGGAATATATATATATATATATATATATGGAATATATATATATATATATATGGAATATATATATATATATATATATGGAATATATATATATATGGAATATATATATATATGGAATATATATATATATATATATATATGTATATATATATATATATATATATATATATATATATATATATATATATATATTGTTGCGGTCTTCGCGCCCGCCGGCGTGCTGACGGCCACGTAACTCGAATCGCGGCACGTCGCCCACCGGACGGACAATCCAGTCGTGACCCTCTCGGACTAACGCCGGGAACCAGTCACGGGTGGACCTTTCGGTCTCACCGCGATCGAGCCAATCAGCCCCCGCGTGGGATAGGGTTGCTCGCCAAATTCGAACTACCTAAGTACCCACGCGGAGGGTAGACCGGGCGATCGCACCTCGCCGCAGGTCGACTTCGGACACGGGCCACTTAAGCGACCCGTTCCGTACTATCAGAATAACCGAGCGGTGTTATCGTCGACCTCGACGGTTCGATTAATTATCGGGCGTATTCAGCCCACTACCAACCCTTTACGTGAAGCAAGATGGGGATTCAATGGAGGAAAAGACGAAGCGAAGCGGGAGAACAGTTCAACAATAAAGCACATTTATTCGCTGCACACGGGAAGCATACAAATACAATTCCACCAAATGCACACAAAAAAAAGAAAACACAATTCCATTTACACAAAAAGCAAACATAAAAGTGAAAACACAGTGCAGAGCTAATTCCGACTACCGAGCACACGGCAACACTTATACAATTCTACTTCACAGACGGCGCCGACAACACATACCCAAAACCAAGGAAAAGAAATACCCTCAAGAATGAGGTAGGCCTGGGGCCGAGACCTGGTCGGGCCTACCCGTCTGGTGATGAGACGCGGAGCGGCGATGGCCCCGCAACCCGCGGGCCTCGTGGACAGTGCCTGGCTGGGGGTGGGAACGGGGCCCCCTTGGTCGCACTATCTCAGCGTGGGGGGGAAACAGGAGGGGGGTTGCTGATGCTCGGGGCATAGAGGATCTTTATTATATGCGACGAGCGTCTCCACCTCGGCCAGGTCGCGCTGTCGGCCTCCCAGGGGTGCAGCTCCCTGCACGACGCGAGCACCCCCTCGTCCGCCCTCGCCGCCTCTCCACAGCTCGTCCCCTCCGTTCCGACTTCAACGCACACGACGAGCAGCTCCACCGCCCGCGAAGTCTTGACTCTCTGTTCCGACTCCTTAGCCTCGTTCCGACCTTTACTACTCGTTCTCGTTCTGCTGACTCTTTCGCTCCGACTTTTACGACTCCTTTGACTGACGAACACCGTCCTTTTATCCCCCCGTAACTTCGCCTTTGACCCCCTCCCTTTGACCTTTCAACTCGCTCCCCATTGGCCCGAGAAAAAGTGGGCGTGAAGGCTTTTTGATCCACAAATTTGCATATATCGATCGCCCTGGGGGCGGGGCCAATTCGCCCCTCGCTCACCGATTGGACGGCAAAAAGTGGGCGTGTGTCGTTTTCGATCCGTTTTTGAAGCAGAAAATCCGTGGTTTTGTACACGCTGTTCAACGTGCGCCCCTACACGAGTCCAGCATCGGTGCCCATGAGTGGCGCGAGATGACGGTGGCGATGCGATGGTGGCGAGTTGTGACGGTAAAGGTCGTGGCGGTTGTGGTGAAGCGGTGGTTGTGGTCGGTGGTTGATGTTGTGGTTGTGATGGTGGCGATTGGTCCAAAATAAAGATAGTAAAAGAAAAACGGCTATCCTAAAGAGTCGCAGCACGTATAAATGACATGTATTCCCACTAGACAACGGGTTTGGGCCTAACTACACATGCACTTACCGAGATACCTCACCTAAGGGACCTGAATGGTGGTTTGCGAATCTGGTAACCACAACACTACCCCCTTCCCTTTTTACAGACTCGTCCCGAGTCGTCAAATTTTCGTGTGCCATCATGTGTAGTTTTCCCCTAGTACACTTTACCTACGGATCCCTGAGTGCGACATTCATGGTATTCGTGTCCCCAAAATAAATAACCTAAGGGCTGCGTAACTATCTAAACAAACTCACTCACACGGACGACTTAAATAAAATTGCCGGCGCTAGACAGACATGCCGGGGGCGCACTCATATGTACAGTACATCTTAACCTTAACTTACAAATTTTACACTAAACCATGGCCCAGGATCATTGACTCTGCAAAAAGAAAGCAGTTAGCAGGGAGCCAGGCTGCCCGCATGCAGTCTCTGGCTCAAACAATGCAGGTGACAGGGAACGTGGCTGGCTGCTCACACGCAGTCCAAGGCCTTCCCTTTTGAACTGAACTCAGTGAACCACAACGGTGCTTGGGCTGCACAAACGCAGTCTCCGTGCCAGCTCAAGTGGCACACGCAATGAGCACAACGAATGGATGCATGAACGCAAACACGGTGCACGGGCCGCCACTGCAGGCCCATGTTGTAGCTGCCAACAGGGCAGTTCTTGCAGCTTGCAAACTGTTGCCTTCTGATCCTGGCGCACATGGAAATGAACAGGGGGGGGGGGCAGAGCAAAATTGAACGGGGCTGGTGAACAGGGGCAGTGGGCATGGCATGGCAAAGGTGATCAGGCAAACACAGCCCGCAGAAGAAGACCGTTGCAGGCAAACACAGCCGGCAGATGAACTGGCCGGCACAGGCCTCGAAGAAAACAGCCAGCAGATGAACTGGCTGGTACAGGCCTTGCAGCACAACAACAGCTGCCGATGAAGTTAGCCGGCCTCTGCCTTGCAGCAAAACACGGCCAGCCGATGAAGTTGGCCAGCCTTTGCCGTTCAGTGGAGGTTGGTGGAGGGAGTGTGGTGGTGCTGGCCACTTGGAGGGCGGGCTCGGACCTACCTACCTGTCTCCCTCCCAACCTATCGCCTTTGCCTGTCACTGTACATACCCACTCCCTTAATTTGTGAAAAACCAATTTAGCCCCAACTTATTTTTTTGTTGTTTTTATTTTTACTCCCCCACTATAAATCGTCCCCTAACCCCCTTTATCGTCCTTGTTCGGCTAACCTATTCTGTCACCTAGCCTACTCCCAACCCCTACGTTCCCTTCCCGGAGGGGAACAAGGGAGAGCTAACGTCCTGTGTCGAGGCCCAACTCAAGCCTCAGAATGGCCTCCCCAGAGTTCGGCGATCTTAACACCAAGTGGGTCCAGCGGACCACAACGACAGCGAGGGGATGGATGGTGCGGAGGGGTACATCTCCTAATCTACCCTAACCATTTAACTGTTAAACTACCCCGGGGCTTTCAACAAGCGCCTCTCGCTTAAGCTATTGGTTCTAACAACCCAGATTCCCGTCGCCTGTGTTGGTGTCCTTACAATTTCGGGCCCCGCCCCCCAATTTTCTCTCCGTGCCCTCACACGGTCTCCTGGCTGGGACACGTGGCTCCCTTTGGCAGGCACGACCCTCTGCCGAATCTCCCGCTATGGCACCCCCGGGCACTACACTGCCTCCGAGCCTACCAGCTCCCTAACACCGGGGAGTGCCCCCCATGGCACCTCCTGAAACGCACACGTGGCAGGCCGGCCTCCCGGGCCCCTTTCCGAGGGTCACCCGTGCCCACAACACTGCCCACGCGGCTAATGGCGCCCCGGGCCCCCACACCAAGCAGGCGCACCCGTGCCCACTACTCTATCCCGGCCCCCCATGGGCCCTTGGCCTACCGCGGCCGACTAGCCTGGTGCCCGGGGTACCCACTCAGCGATACTCGCCTTTCGCAGCCACGCTCCCAAGCCCGTCAACAGGGCTCCTGCACCCCTCCAAATGGGTTTCGAGCCTACACTCCCACCAACAACAAAACGACCTCCATTTTTCAATTTGACTAACCCAGCTAACTCACTCTACACTGACCCCGGGGTCCCTTGGGCGGGAGTCACTCCTCCCCCCAATCACTCATCGCACCATGCATTCCCCATTCGCTCCACTCACACAGACCCGCTGGCCTCACTCACTCACCATGTACATGCCTCACAACTCACCAACTCTTCAACATACACACACACCACTGAACTCTGCCATCCTCCTAACTACATCCCCTAACTAACTCGTGCTCCCACGTCATCCCTTAAACTACAGCACGTTCCCTTTTAACCTACGTAGCTAAACTACGTCCCCACTACACATTCACTGTCTGTCACTGTTCTCAAATAATTCATTTTATTTCCCAACCTAAATCTGGCTACAATCCCTCTACCTAATCCATTCCACGGACTCCATGAGGACTTACCCCTGCCCCATGAAGTCGGTCTAGCTAAGCTAACCCTTCCCCCTAACTAGTTTTCCATCCTGTGCCCAGGTAAGGGGGGTCTTTCACCCCTTGCCCAGGAATCCTGTACACCCGAAAGTGAGCCTTGCTTTTTTTTTTCTTTTTTTTTTTTTTCCATGCGCAGCACCTGCGCGGCAACTCAGAGCTCGCGCACTTTGCACCTGCCCGTGACGTCATGCAGCTGCACGTGTTCCTCGTCCCTCCTTGGACGGGACCATCCGGCAGAGATACCCCTCCTGCCGGATTCCAACCCCACGTGCAGCCATGACGTCACCGTGCGCATAAAAAAAACACAAGCCCCACGTCTCGAGGGGTTTCCCACGCGAACACATGTGCTTTGCCCGTTGGAGCTGAACACACACGATCGCGTGGAGAACCCGTCCGGTCCAAATCCGTTATCCTGCCTAAACTTTGTCCGTCCGCGGGATCGGCAAATCCACCGCGTGCGTTTCCGGACCGGGACTTCACTCTCGCAAGCGAGCACGTGGTGGTCTCGTGCGTTGCACAGCACGAACCGCGTGCTCACTGCTGGGCGAACCCGGCACGGTCCTCGAAACAACTACAGCCGCTACTCGGCTTTCTCTCCTCTGTCGCCGTCGTCGTCGCCATTCGACACACGCATACCTGCGTGTCACGACGCACACAGTCCACACCATCACATTCACACGGGGAGACGCGGCTGCGTGCTCCCGCATGCCAACCGACATCTCCCTCTCATACCGCTCTCTCACACACACGGTCTCCCTGGCACACAGCGACCTTGCACACGGCCGTTCACTCACGCGTGCGGGGGCACTCACCCGCGGTGCCTCACTCGCACTCCGTGCCTCATCCACACACGCGGGGGCACTCACCCGCGGCACCTCACTCATACTCCGTGCCTCATCCACACACGCGGGGGCACTCAACCGCGGTGCCTCATCCACACTTCGTGCCTCATCCACACACGGTGTGCTGGGAAGCACGTACTCCGGCAACATCGCCACCACACCACTCACACGTGGTGCCTCATTCATACTGGCCGTTTCATCCACACACACGGCCTCTCTCACACACGGTGCCTCATCCACACACGGCGTGCTGGGAAGCACGTACTCCGGCACCATCGCCACCACACCACTCACACACGGGGTCGCTTCCACACACGGGGACGCACTCACACCTTGCACCACACACACAGGGACAACCACACTGGGGATTTGTGTCCCCACAAGGGTCTCCGGGGCCTCTACACCCCCCAAGCTCTCCGTGCACCCGTCCACAGCACTCGTCCCCTCAACCTCGCAAAGCACGACCGAACTCACCTGGTCGTGACTCGCCTCGAGGGGGCATACTCCCTCCCCTTGTTCCTGGAGGAGGTCATCCAGCTGCTCGCACCGGGTCCCCACACGCTCCGCGAGCTCAACCTCACTATCCTCCACTACCTCCGTGTGTGTGCGCGTCACTTACCCCGTCTTCATCGTGTAGTCTTCCCTCTATCGTTCCCATCTCCCGTGTCTCTGCCAACTCTTCACCCTTTACCTCCCTTGTCTCAACTATTATTTCTGTTGTCGTCACCTCGTGTCTCGTCTCACACGTTTTGGTCTCCCCATTTAATTTTTCCCTTTCGGTCATCGTCACGACCCTCGCCCAACACGTTCCACGAATTATTTTTTACCCGCCTCCACCGCGGGCCTGTCAGCCGTTGCACCCCCACCCAGCTCGTTTGCTCCCACACGTGAAGTCGCCATTCCCAGCTCCCTGGTCACGGCCTTCATGCCCGCCTGCAGGCATCGGCCCATGTTCTGCGTCTCACCCCGCAGCTCTTTCATTTCTTCCCTCATTTGCTGTGTATTCGCATCCATCGTCGTTTTCACTTCATTCATTTCGTTTTTCATTTCATTTGTGTTTGCATCCATTTTTCGATCATTTTCGCAATCATCTTTTCGTTCATTGCCGCCAGCATGGCGCATAGCTGGGCCATGTTGGATGCACTCAGCTGAGCCGTTTCGGCAAGGGTTGGGGAAGGGTTTTGGTGGAGAGGGGGGGGGGAGGTGTCATACACCGCGGCCGCTGCCGCACCCACCTCGGGCCCTGGGTTCAGTTGGGCGAGTCCGTGTTCCTGCACAATCAACATTTCCTGCTCGGGGATTCCATCCTGGACCATGGACTCTACATTATTACACATATACATTTCTAATACCCCCGGCTCCCGCTCGCCTTGAGACGCCATCTTGCTTCTCGTGAAGGGTTAATTTAACTCGCTCGTAATTTGGAGGGAATCGGGGGTCGCTTCTCTCACCCCTGGACCGATTCCCGTGAATTTAGCCGGAGACAGGAGAGCCCGTTTTCCTGTTCTCCGATACCAGTGCCGCGAGGAGGGCGATGAATTTGTATCCCACTCCTGACACCAGTGTTGCGGTCTTCGCGCCCGCCGGCGTGCGACGGCCACGTAACTCGAATCGCGGCACGTCGCCCACCGGACGGACAATCCAGTCGTGACCCTCTCGGACTAACGCCGGGAACCAGTCACGGGTGGACCTTTCGGTCTCACCGCGATCGAGCCAATCAGCCCCCGCGTGGGATAGGGTTGCTCGCCAAATTCGAACTACCTAAGTACCCACGCGGAGGGTAGACCGGGCGATCGCACCTCGCCGCAGGTCGACTTCGGACACGGGCCACTTAAGCGACCCGTTCCGTACTATCAGAATAACCGAGCGGTGTTATCGTCGACCTCGACGGTTCGATTAATTATCGGGCGTATTCAGCCCACTACCAACCCTTTACGTGAAGCAAGATGGGGATTCAATGGAGGAAAAGACGAAGCGAAGCGGGAGAACAGTTCAACAATAAAGCACATTTATTCGCTGCACACGGGAAGCACACAAATACAATTCCACCAAATGCACACACAAAAAAAAGAAAACAAACACAATTCCATTTACACAAAAAGCAAACATAAAAGTGAAAACACAGTGCAGAGCTAATTCCGACTACCGAGCACACGGCAACACTTATACAATTCTACTTCACAGACGGCGCCGACAACACATACCCAAAACCAAGGAAAAGAAATACCCTCAAGAATGAGGTAGGCCTGGGGCCGAGACCTGGTCGGGCCTACCCGTCTGGTGATGAGACGCGGAGCGGCGATGGCCCCGCAACCCGCGGGCCTCGTGGACAGTGCCTGGCTGGGGGTGGGAACGGGGCCCCCTTGGTCGCACTATCTCAGCGCGGGGGGAAACAGGAGGGGGGTTGCTGATGCTCGGGGCATAGAGGATCTTTATTATATGCGACGAGCGTCTCCACCTCGGCCAGGTCGCGCTGTCGGCCTCCCAGGGGTGCAGCTCCCTGCACGACGCGAGCACCCCCTCGTCCGCCCTCGCCGCCTCTCCACAGCTCGTCCCCTCCGTTCCGACTTCAACGCACACGACGAGCAGCTCCACCGCCCGCGAAGTCTTGACTCTCTGTTCCGACTCCTTCGCCTCGTTCCGACCTTTACTACTCGTTCTCGTTCTGCTGACTCTTTCGCTCCGACTTTTACGACTCCTTTGACTGACGAACACCGTCCTTTTATCCCCCCGTAACTTCGCCTTTGACCCCCTCCCTTTGACCTTTCACCTCGCTCCCCATTGGCCCGAGAAAAAGTGGGCGTGAAGGCTTTTTGATCCACAAATTTGCATATATCGATCGCCCTGGGGGCGGGGCCAATTCGCCCCTCGCTCACCGATTGGACGGCAAAAAGTGGGCGTGTGTCGTTTTCGATCCGTTTTTGAAGCAGAAAATCCGTGGTTTTGTACACGCTGTTCAACGTGCGCCCCTACACGAGTCCAGCATCGGTGCCCATGAGTGGCGCGAGATGACGGTGATGCGATGGTGGCGAGTTGTGACGGTAAAGGTCGTGGCGGTTGTGGTGAAGCGGTGGTTGTGGTCGGTGGTTGATGTTGTGGTTGTGATGGTGGCGATTGGTCCAAAATAAAGATAGTAAAAGAAAAACGGCTATCCTAAAGAGTCGCAGCACGTATAAATGACATGTATTCCCACTAGACAACGGGTTTGGGCCTAACTACACATGCACTTACCGAGATACCTCACCTAAGGGACCTGAATGGTGGTTTGCGAATCTGGTAACCACAACAATATATATTCCATATATATATATATATGTATATGTATGTATATATATATATATATATATATATATATATATATATATATATATATATATATATATATATGATCATGGACGTTAAGGATCTCACTTTGCTTTTGAAAAAGAGTTTACCATTTTGTGACAGTAATCTGACCACTTTCTAAATTCCTGCTGTAATATATGGGTGATGGAGGAGGGTGAGATGGGGTGTGGGGAGGGGGAGGGTTTCCTTTCCCTCTAATTATGCAACCAGTAGGATGAATTTGCAACCGTATTGTGCTTCTCTCCACAAATAAGTGAATAAATAAATAAACTAGAGAGGTCACAGAACACAGTACCCTGCGCTGTCTGAGCTTTATCCACCGACAAGACTTTCATCCACAGCTCGATGGAGTATTGCTCTCCCCTCTGGGATGCCTCCCCTGCCTCAAGTCTTGCTCAGCTTGACGCCGTGGAAACAAAGGCTTTGAACATCATTGGAATCTCCCACGATTAGTCAGTGGTCTCTCTGTCTTCTTCCACATCATTTCTGGACTTGCACCCTCTGCCCTGTCCATGCTTTGTACCCCCCCCCCTTTCCCAGGTACTGCAGGACACAAGTGGTCCACTAGCAACCCCTTCCCAGTGAAATTGCCTAAATTCAGAATCATTGCTCACTTCCATTCATTCATTCATTCTTCTTTTTATCCCGCCTGTGGAACAACCTTCCATATTCGATTCAATCTCATTCTTCCCTGCAGGTCTTCAAGGCAGCTGTTCACCACCATGTCCCCCATCCAAAATCATGATCTTTTCTACACCCGTTAAAATACCTGCCACCCCTCCCAAATTTTTTTCTTATGTATCCATATTGTCCAGCTTTTGCGTTCTCCCTTCACCCTCATCGTTTCCTGCATCACTTCTTTGTCCATCTCAGTCTACTTTCTCCCTCCGCCCTGCTGTTGGTGTTTCCCATTTCTCCTGCTGTTCCCTTTGTGATGTTGTCTCTTGATTTGTTGTGTGATAGCTCTTCTACGAGCCTCGACCGTGTATATGAAAAAACAAGGACATGGGTTGGGTCTATAAGCGGCAAATTCGATTTTTGGATTTGTTCCTGATGACGTAAAATGCTAATATTTTGTCCAAGTCCTGCTAAATGGAAGGTTTTTGAAAGTAACAACAAGGCAGTTTGTGTTCTGAAGTGTTCTAGCACATAATTCAATAATTAAAATTAAACATATATATTTATATATTTTTTTTAAGGTCATAGAAATAAATAAAAATATGTGTGGCAAAAAACCCTCAAAACAACTATATTGTCCCATAAATGTTCATAATGTTCTGCATTGGTGACAGAATTAGATCCAGCTGGCACTGCAATAATACATGTCAGATCTTGTTGGTCAATAATATTTCACATCATATGGTGATTCAAACTTTTAAATGCCAAACTGAGCACGGATTCAGAGCGAAACAAATTCAAGATGAATCATGACTACGAAAAGGAAAGTCGCTTCAAATAAAAAATTGTGCAAAAAAATGGTACCGTTGGATCGTTCGAACGATAGTACATGATAGTTGTACCGTCATATACTACAGTCGTCTGCTGATAATTTACTACAGGAAAGGAATGTTATTTTTGCCCGGATGAGAATGAAAGTACAGGTTTTGTCTTGTAATCCGGTAATACTACCTTGCGGAAAAGGCAATGGAAAAATCCCTCGGTGTATTCTTTGCCATGAGACTACTTTGGCAACATTCTAAAATTGAGTGGACAACTTCCCAGGGTTACTTGTCAGCTGTATAAATGTTTACAAGTTGTCGTGGTTGGCCTGACGCCTCGCAAGAGGTACCGCATGGGACATAATGTATAGATATATGGTCGGCATGATGTCAACGATGCCCCGACTTTGCAAAAGTAAATAAACTAAAGAGTATATCATCTCGAACACTTTACAAACCCCCCAGAAATTTATTACAAATTTTTTATTTAAAAAGAGAAAACAACATGGTCTTACTTTAGTGTCTAACTCAATTGGCACACTGACAATGTCATTACAAAGAAGCAATCTTTAGAAAGGCGTTTCTAATTAACAGAGAATGAGATTGATAATAACTCTCCAACTATTTTATCCTGCAACAGAAGGAAAACATCAATTAGATGACTGGCTTTATAGATTAAGTGACAATCTCTCCGGTGCCAGAGAACACAACTTGTTTTTCTGTCTGACTACAGGGTTTGAGACGGTCCGGTATTTGGTCGAGCTTGCCAAACACACTTCTATTAGTGGCTGGCATTTGCACTCTCCTCCATTCCTGGCCTAGCATCCTGGGCAGTCATGAATAGCACATTGCTTTTGATGTGTACTTGTATATTCTAACCAATGCAAGGGACTACGCCCGTTCAACTGGACCAACTCTTACTGCTTCGTCAAACAAAATTTCACGAACTATTGTTACGATACTTTGTTTTGAACGTTTATTTTAAAACATCATACGTATGAGGATGTACTTACATCATTAACAATCTTTTATGCATATTTGCTCAGGGCTACGTAGACAGACAATGGTGTTTCATGGAAGTGAAACATTCCGAAATAACTATTAATTTGTCAATCTGAAAAAGGGAAGTCAGGATTTGTTTGTGTGTTGATAAATCCTGAAAGAAAATCGATAAAAAAATAAAAATTCAGTTGAGGCTACTTAAGAGGAGCTTCCTGGTAGTCCTGATCGAGTGGTATAGCCAAGATCATGTGACTGAAGCAGAAATGTTTATTACTTCTGCTACTGAAGGTGGACGGATCCACAGAGGTTATGTTTTCATCACCACTTTTGTCTGTTTGTCTCTGAACAGGATAACTCAAAACATTATGCACGGATTCGGACGAAGCTTGGTGGACAGGTTGGGTGTATGACAAGGATGAATTGATTACATTTTGGTGAAGATCTGGATCCGAATCCCAGAATTAAAAAAGTGATTATTCACCATTGAGCAAGAGGGCCGAAAAAGATATATAGCATGATATCTCAAAACGTTGTGGACGAGTTATTACAAAACTATGTAGATGAGTTAGGTAGGTGACAAGAACAAGCCAATTCGATTTTGATTCAGCTCCGGATCCAGATCCGGCCTACCGGTGGGATACAAAACGTAAACTGTTCAGCCTGGCAGAGGTATGTGTTACACTGAGTGTCGTTCTAGTTGTTATACTATGATTATGTAGTACAGTATTATAAAAGCCTACTTTAAATTTCTACACGTTGGAATCAATTGAATATGATTATTTTGAAAATGTATGACTTAACGATAAATATGTCGACAAGCTTCTTTCCCATTGTATCAAAGTGGTGGTTCCAAATCTGACAACTCAAATCGTTTATAATTTTCAGATCCAATCATAGTCTTTTCGTTTGAAATGTAATAGGAATAAAAACGGGATCTTTTGAGGATACAGTGAATAAAAGCAGCAGAGTGGAACATGTGACATTGATTAGAGATAGTTTCCAACTATAAGCTAAATCATGGAACCCATCATCACAGCTGACATCAAGTCTTTCCTTTTCCTAAAGGGCGTGATTTCTGATCGTCAATTTGGATTCAGTCTCCACCACTCAATGTTGGACATACTGCTGCTTCTCTCTCTCTCTCACCAAGAAACGGAAGCCCTGATGCTCAATCCAGAGGTTAGGGTAATGACTGGATATATCTCAGGAAATTGACAGCCTGGTACCCTGCTCTGCTTACCAAGCTTTCTTCCAAAGGAATACAGGGTCACCTTTTTTTCCTGGCTTATTGGTTTCCTCCACGCACGCAGACCTTGCCATGGGACTGCTCAAGCACGTACAGTAGCTCGCGATGAAATCCTTCCATCTCTTTTCGCAGGGGAGGTTAGAGTGCCCCAAAGCAACATCTTGAACCCAGTCTTGTCCAGTTAATAAGCTGTCCAATCAATGCTCTGGAAACCCTGCCTTATATCATGCAATTTCCCTGCCACCGACAGGCTCAGAGCAGCCACTTCTCTCTGCTGACCTGGAAAGGATCAGAAGCTTGCCATGAAAGGATCAGAAATATACCACTGGAAGGAAGTTCAGTCTATTGAACTTATGTGCATCAACCATCAGCTGTTGCATTGTCCTGTGCAAACAATATATCAAAGCTGACTTCCAAAGCCAACCATAGACTGGGAATCTTCCTTCATTCTTCCTTAGCAACTTAGCAAATCAAAACATGTCACAGCCAAGAAGGCCTTTGTCTGTAACTCAATTGAGTACTGCTCTTCGATATTGGTGAGTGCCCCTGCCTCACACCTGTCATGACTGGATGCTGTGGATTCTCTTACATTCATTGGGATATCCTGCCAGTGCAAAAGCACAGGATCTACTGTTTTCTAATCAGACAGTTGAATGGCCTGTCTTTTTTAACTACCACTATTCTGGTTGCTCTCTCTTTGTTCTTTCATCCATCCACAGTCCCTCCAGATTGTACATTAATCCAGCAACCCCTGCCTGTCAAACATCCAAAAAAAATAATCTGAAACTACATAAAATTAATCAAACTCTTTGGAACCATCATGACCTGGGGCATCATCAGCACAACCCACCATGACACTCTCCCCTAACCTGTGGAGGAACGACCCCCTTGAATGAAAATGGGGGAGGAAAAGGTTCCGACACCAAACACTCCCCATCCAAACCCCCACTGCAAAAGTCCCCACATCATATCCAACACAGCATGCATAATTATCCACCATGTTTTCCATTCCCTTGCACACCTGAGACAAAAATGGTGTAAGATTTAAAACAAAACCAAACGTGCTCATGCACAAAATTTCCCAATTTATTTTGGAGGAGTCAAGCACCAATCTTACTCATCTGAACACCAATTGGACAGTGATATTTCCCAGGTGATTGTCCACTCAGACACCAAACGCCACCTATATGGCCAAAACCCAAAACTGCAAGTGATCTTCGATGCAAACTGCACACACTGGGAATAAATATCCCATGGATAGCTGGCTTGGAACTAAATTTGGACGGTGCATCACCTGAGAGGTGCACTACTAGTCCACCCTGTGTCTCACATCCAAAGACCTGTGTCTAACATCCTTTAAAAAAAGGAATTACCTTAATAAATTAATTCCCCTCCAGGGGTTTCCAATTAACCAAATTGTCAGTGTGGAAAAGATGGCAAGAACAGACATGCATGCCAAGCTTAAGAAAAATAAATAATCTAACAAAGGCACAGGGCAGAATGAAAAGAGAATACCAGATGAAAAGACGCAACACAATCTTCTTCTTCTGTAATGGCCAAAATTATTCCCACATTCTTGTGGGGTTGTCCGGAGGAAGCTTGCACCAAATCATTAATGAACTAGCTGGCCAGGGCTGACGTTCAACTAAGGTTAGGGCAGGAACTTAGAATTTGGCCATTGTGCCAGCGATAGCTCGGCTACTCTTCGCAAAGGACACCGTGGGATCTTTAACATCGACCAACACCAGCAGAAGGGATATCCAGTTTAACGTCCATCCAAGGGATGACACACACATTCATGAATTACCCTTCATGTAAAACACCAGGATGACTTTCTATAGCAAGGCGAAGATTCAAACCCAGGCTCAACAGCTTAGAGGCAAGTGTGCATACCTCCAGGCCATCCTGTCAGCTTTCAAAAGACACATCATCAACACAATCATGAATACATATCAAAAATATTGACCCTCTAAGGCACCAAACACATATACAATCATGCACACAGAACTGGGTGGAGTTTGAGAATTGCAGGCAGGCAGATGAATGCAGCAAGGAGGCACATGGAAGCTGCAGGAGAGGTGAGAGAGAGAGAGAGAGAGAGAGAGAGAGAGAGAGAGAGAGAGAGAGAGAGAGAGAGAGAGAGAGAGAGAGAGAGAGAGAGAGAGAGAGAGAGAGAGAGAGAGAGAGAGAGAGAGAGAGAGAGAGAGAGAGAGAGAGAGAGAGAGAGAGAGAGAGAGAGAGAGAGAGAGAGAGAGAGTGTGCCAGCATGCCAGAGGCGATGAGAGTGAGATCGAACAGCCTGCTTTGCTAGCCCCGTCCTTTTTCTTTCCTTTTCAAGGCGTTGATGTCATCACCGGCAGGACACTGGCCAATGGTGTGACACCCTCATGCATGGCAACAACACCAGCTAATAGATGGCAACGATGCCACCAAGCATTTGGGCCAATCACGAGCCACCTGGCTCACTGCCATTCAGGGATGGCCATGCGGGAGGACACACCCATCACTGGTGGGACGTCACATGACCGGCGTTTCGTCCTCCTCCCCCATGTGCAAGGGGGAGAGGTGGTGTGGAAAGGTGTGCCACCTGCATGAATGTGGGAGGCACCCAGAGCGCCTCCCTCTCGCCCGGTTCAATGCGAGAGACACGTGACAGCACATCTTAACCTCTCTAGTTTAAAATGGAGAAAGCCCATCTCTCGCATGGGTCTTATGCTAATTATCCCTGAAAATATGTTCTCAATACATGTTCAAATGTCCTATAAGTTAAAAACACAAATGATGCAAAACCTTTAAATTGTAACAACTGTCTCCTACCCCATATATGCATCATTACTTTATTTCCAACATCAGAAAGCTCATGGAAGATTGACAGGATGGCCTGGAGGGATGTACACTCACTTTTGACCCATCGAGCCTGGATTTAACGCAGCTATAAACTGTCAACCTGGTATTTCACATGTCGGGCGTTACTTCAATGTGTGTGCCATCCATTGGAAGGACATTTATTATCCAGAGGACCCGTCTACCAGCATTGGTTGTTCGTGGGCATTAAAAATCTCTTGGTGTTTTTTTCTCAAAGAGTATGCAAGTTATGTCCGGCACCATATACAAATGACAAATTCCTGTTCTGACTGATAGTGAGGAAGACAATGGCAAACTACCCAACACAACCCTTGCCAATAAATTCCTTTGACAGGACCAACGCCAACTCCACCTTTGACAGGATCACGCCATCTCCACGCCATCTCATTCCAAGGCCATCTCCACTCATGGCTCGCAGACTTCCTCTCCTGTCGCAGTCAACGTGTGGCCCTAAATGGAATTCTTTCATCCCCTCTTCCTGTCCAGGCTGGAGTTCCTCAAGGCAGCGTCCTGTGCCCTGTTCTTTTTTCTGGTTTTCATCAATGATCTCTCCGACTCTCAGGAAAATCCTCTATATCTCTTTGCTGATGACTCCACCCTCTGTTGTACCATCTGTCATCCCCGAGACCGGCAAGTAGCAGCTTCTTCGCTCAGTGCAGATCTGGGTAAAATCACAAACTGGTCCAACACGTGGAACATGTCTTTCAATCCGGACAAATCTCACACTCTCACGATGTCTCTCCGAAAGGACCATTTAGAAACCCTCCCATCCACTTTCTCAACAATCCTCTGGAAGAAGTCCTTTCTTTCAAGCTTCTGGGTCTCACTATCTGCCATGATCTTTCCTGCGAAAGCCACATTTCCAAACTGGCCTCTAAAGCCAGTGGCCGACTGGGAATCCTCTGTCGTGCAAAGTCCTTCCTCGGCCCACCTGAGCTCCTGACCACTTACAAATCTTTCGTCCGCAGTTGGCATCGACAGAGTCCTTGGCAACCCCCCAGAACCAGTAATCCAGAGGGTTCAAGTCTGGGCTAAGGGGTGCCCAGTCATGAGCGGTACCCAGGGCAACGAGGCGGTTTCTGAAGAGCTGGTGCAGGAAAGTGATGGTGTAACCAGCTGTATGCGGGGGTGCACAATTCTGCATAAACCAGGTCATGCTGAGCTGGTTTGGGGTGACCTTTTGGGCTAGATCATTATGGAACTTCTGCAGGACGGCCCGGCAGCACTCACTGTTGATTGTCACCGTCCTGCTGTTGTCATTCTCAAACCAGTAAGGCTCGAGCATTCCCCATCTGGCATTGAAGGTGCAGAAGCATGTTACCTTCGGCCCTTTCAGGTACCTCTCAGTGATCTCCTCAGTTGGTACTGCCCCCCAGAAAATGTTGTTGTGGTTGTTGATGGCACCGTTCAAGTGGGAATGGGCTTTATCAATGAACCAGATCAGATTGATCCAGTTTGGGTAGCACCCCATCCTGTCACTGAGCCAATTGCACATATCAAGTCTCCTCATGTCATCTTAACTCAGTTTATGCCTAATAAAGATGATGTATGGGAAAAGCTTCAGTTCCTCAGTGAGGATATGCCAGACTGATGTTGGTTTGATGCTGAGCTCCCAGGAGCGCTAGCGGTGGGACTTCTTGGGACTGTCCACTGCAGAATCCTGCACAGCCTCGATGTTGGCTTCGCTCTTGTTAACTGATGCTGGCCTGCCACTGTTTTCCTTGATCTGGTTGTGCACTATACCCTTCCGTTCAAAATGTTTCACAACACGTTGAATGGCAAAATTTATCCATTGTGGGTCCATTACGTGTTCTGAGGACGTATTCCTGGCAGAACCTCTGGCAAGTGTCTACATATGATTTAGTCTCACACCACAGAGCCACCACTTTTGTCTTCTGCTTCATTGTCAATGGCATAGTTGAGCTACAGAGACAGAAATCCCAGGGAACCAATATTACGATAACAGCACCAAATCTTGAAAAGGAAAACGGTATCGCTCAGAAAACATAGAAATAGCAGGAAGTCAAAGTTGTATCAATCTTCATGAAACACCCTGTGTTTACATATAGGAAAAATAATTACTGTATGAACCTCTCATGCCAGAATGCCCAAATTAACCTCTAAATTCTAAAACCTGCTGATGACACCCATATTGACCACTCACCCCGGAACATCCATATTAACTTGTTACCCGACACACCTATATATTTACCTCTCACCAAAGCATATGCATATTAACCTCTCACCCCCAGCATGCCCATATTAACCTCTCACCCCCAGCATGCCCATATTAACCTCTCACCCCCAGCATGTCGATATTAACCTCTCACTCCCAGCATGTCCATATTATCCTCTCACCCCCATCATGTCCATATTAACCTCTCACCCCAAGCATGCCCATATTAACCTCTCACTCCCAGCATGTCCATATTAACCTCTCACCCCCAGCATGCCCATATTAACCTCTCACTCCCAGCATGCCCATATTAACCTCTCACCCCCAGCATGCCCATATTAACCTCTCACCCCCAGCATGCCCATATTACCCTCTCACCCCCATCATATCCATATTAACCTCTCACCCCCAGCATGCCCATATTAACCTCTCACCCCCAGCATGCCCATATTAACCTCTCACCCCCAGAATGCCCATATTAACCTCTCACCCCCAGTATGTCCATATTAACCTCTCACCCCCAGCATGTCCATATTAACCTCTCACCCCCAGCACGTCCGTATTAACCTCTCACCCACAGCATGTCCATATTAACCTCTCACCCCCAGCATGTCGATATTAACCTCTCACTCCCAGCATGTCCATATTATCCTCTCACCCCCATCATGTCCATATTAACCTCTCACCCCAAGCATCCCCATATTAACCTCTCACTCCCAGCATGTCCATATTAACCTCTCACCCCCAGCATGCCCATATTAACCTCTCACCCCCAGCATGCCCATATTAACCTCTCACCCCCAGCATGCCCCTATTAACCTCTCACCCCCAGCATGCCCATATTAACCTCTCACCCCCAGCATGCCCATATTAACCTCTCACTCCCAGCATGACCATATTAACCTCTCATCCCCAGCATGCCCATATTAACCTCTCAGCCCCAGCATGCCCATATTAACCTGTCACTGCCAGCATGCCCATATTAACCTCTCATCCCCAGCATGCCCATATTAACCTCTCACCCCCAGCATGCCCATATTAACCTCTCACTCCCAGCATGCCCATATTAACCTCTCACTCCCAGCATGCCCATATTAACCTCTCACCCCCAGAATGCCCATATTAACCTCTCACCCCCAGCATGTCTATATTAACCTCTCACCCCCAGCATGCCCATATTAACCTCTCACCCCCAGCATGTCCATATTAACCTATCACCCCCAGCATGCCCACAGGATTGTCAAAGCCTCTGTACTGGGCACTCGCTGGAATGCGTCAGAGTTACAGCAGCCTCCTATCCATGTCGTCACCGCCGTTTCCATTCATCGACTTTGCAGCTACACTATTATTCTGCTTTAACCTTACTAGACGCACATGCTCCCTAACGGAGCAGCTTGGGTCGTTATGTTATTATCCTAATTCAAAACACCTCACTGGACTGGAAAATGTGGGGACAGGGAATACCGTATGTACGATAAAGTGTGGGACTTGTCATACCCTCTCCCAACTGGAGGTGGTGCTACACGATACATAGAGAATTTGCATCCCCCCCCCACCCCCTCCAAGACCACCGGCAAAGATAAAACACCCCTATGCACTAATTGGGATCTGTTAATCCTATGTAGCAAGTTTGGATGTAATCGGCCCAGTACTGTAAGAGGTGTAGCGTGACAACCAAACAAACACACAAACACATGTGTACACACACACACACACACACACACACACACACACACACACACACACACACACACACACACACGCACGCTGTTACGCTTGAGGGGCTCATCGCTTGGTGACGATGGGAGGCTGTGGCAGTTAAGGTGCACCTCATGTGAAATGCCGGATCGGCCGTGGGAGCAGAATGGTTCCCTTTATTTATTTTCTTGCAATTTTATTTTATTCTTCTGTTCAAAAGACGTTCCTTATCAATAGTCAGGTTCACTATGTTAACAAATATAATTTCGTTCAAAATTTTTGGAGATAAGCAAACCTGTACATTTTTAGAATCATCAGAGCATGGAGAATCCGAAAATCAATGTTGGCATTTGCACAGACACCTGCATGGCCGCCATTTTGGATTTTCAAAATGGCCACCATAAAATACATATTTTGCGCTATCTCGGCTTCCAGTCAATCTCGAAACTTAATTAAGTATTCTAATCCTATGTTTTCTGGGTCAAGGAATCCCATAAAGGCCTCAAGATAGTGCTCAGGATTATAGAAAAGCAACAAACAAAGGTAATTGAAAACCATTGTCTTTATATTTGTGATATAACTGTATTACATAAAACATGTTGCAAGTCCTTTGGAGTTATAGGTATGGGTTTAATATGGAATAGGCAAAGCCAAGAAGCGAATGTAGAATTATTCTTACATTTGTACTGTATGGGCGTAGCCGAGTCGCGGTTGGTGGTGGTCACGTGGTTGGGGCTTCATATGTCACAACTCGCCCACTGGGGACTTGTAGTACCAGTTGGCGTCAGAAGCAGCATGGACTGTTATTAGCAGTGTCCTGTAGGTCGTATGCCTGTAGAGTGCATCGAGTACGTAATAAAGTGGAGCTACGGGCATCCGACGCCCACACTCTCGCTCGTGGCAATAAAGCAGGGTTGTGCTATCCCCTGGCTCGTGTCTGCCTCAGCGCACCTCTACCACGACATTACAGTTTGGCGACGAGTCTGTTTCGGATCGACGTGTGCAGAGTGCCTGGTTCTCATCGGTATTGGCTTGGAGTCATTGCCGGAGCAATTGGATTGCAGTGCGCACGGAGCGCCGAGAAAATCAGCGTAGCTCGCGCGGTTCGAGTTCGACCACCTGACGAGGAGCCCAGGGAAGCGCATCGCGAGTTTCGAGCGGCAGCGCGCACAGTCTTCGGTGCGGGTCGAGTCCTGCAGCCAGACGTCTCGCCGTCGCCTGTGAGTCACGTTGAGTGAACGACAGCTACGCTCGAAGTTCGTTTTATTTCTGATTTGCAAGCCTCGGGAATGGTTTCTGCGATGCCACGGCTAAAGGACGAGGACATTAAGTTCAGCTCAGACGTGGCGTCGGCTGTCGCACAAGCTCTGAGAGATGTCCGGAGCCTCGATGGTCAGCGCGAGGTGTCAAGCGCGCACAATCTTCGGTGCGGGTCGTGACCGAGCGTTGCAACGCAGTCAGTCGGACGGCGGTCTGAACACTCGGGGACGTCTACGGTGTGTGTGCCGAGGGTCATTGCCCATCATAACGGTCATGAATGGCGGTGTGCGAAGCAACCCCTATGTCCCGGGTCGAGACCTACTGCCGGTACGGTGTTTTGTGCATGGCGTACACTTTTACGCCCCGGGTCGAGTCTTGCAGCCTGGGCATAGCGATCCCAGCGACCCGGAGCAGGAGATCCTGCCGATGTTGAACCTGTTTTCAATTGGTCCGAAGGTGACAAGACCAATGACAGTGGAGGTCGAGATGATCGGGGCACTGATCGTGTTTCGAGTTGACTCCGCTCGTGCACTCCCCGGTCTACGTCTTTTTAGGTCTACCCTCGCATTGCACACGTATACCGGTGAAGCGCTACCGGCGGTTGGCAGGGCATACGTCTTGGTCGCCCATCAAGGTCAGCGGGTCGCGCTCTCGCGGTTCGTGGTGCGAGGGGAGGGGCTCGCCCTTTTGGGCCGCGACTGGCTGGCTAGCCTCAGGCTAGACTGGATGGCGCCAACTGGTGGCCTTGGACGGCCAGGTACGGGGGAGGAGGAGAAGTTTCCTGTTTCGGAGTTCGTACCTCCAGGTGCACCTGTGCCTCCTTCGGGGCACGTACCTCCGTTTGGGCCCAGGCCTCCCTCGAGACCCAAAGGCGAGGTTCTGGCGGCAGGAGCCGTGACGATGCAACATGGGCTGCCGTTCATTGCTTCCTGCGATGACGATATACGGTTCTGGAGCAACGGGAGCCATGCCAGCTGCGACGAACTCTCGCTCTTCGGCTGCGCTCGTGATACAGTGCACACCCGTGTCGTTCAGGCGATTTCAATGGGGGATTGGAGCGAGCCGGTCACATTCAAGAAGTTCGCGGAACGCGACCATCGATGGTTTCCTCGTCGACGTTCAGATGACGACCGGCACGCAAGTCGCCTCGACGTTGTGACAACCAAGATGCGTGCGCACGATGTCATTCATGAATTGCTAATTGTTGTGTGTTTGATTCTCACTGAACGAGTGATTCAGTTTTGCATTGTTAAAGCAAATGCCGACAGTCCGCGTGTGAGCATAATATGTTTGGTTGGGATCAATCAATGGGATGACCGATATGATCGATATGATGTGAAGAACTTGCGGACGATCGTTGCGAATAAAGAGGTCTTTCTGATCTCCAGCTGCGAGGGCAGTCCACGGTCCGCTACCCTCTCATGTGTGGGAATTATACTGGGAGAATGCGCTGTACGTGAAGGGAAGGTTGCATTGGAGCAGATGATGTTTTTGCTGTTGTATGACACTGATATGTCTCCGGGCTACACTGATCGTCCGTTCGGACGTGCATTGAGATCTCGACTGGATTTGAAGCGTGGGTTTGTTCTGGGATTGGTGGTGCGGCCGCCGGCTAACTGTCGATTCGACTTGCACGTGGCATGACGGCGCTGTTCAGCGTCACCCCCACCCCTGGTATGGCCAAGGTCAGACGTGCCTGGCGCCATGGAGCGCAAACCTCTGGTCTCGCCAAGGTCAGCCGCGCTGGCGCCGTGGGGCTTGCAGGCTCAGGGTGTTTACCTGATTCGGTCCTGTCTGAGGGAGATGTGCCAGCTTGTCGACCGGGGGAGTTTGATGGAGCCGGGGGAGGTTCGCTTGGAGGTCATCGTGGCCTCGCCAGGAGGCGTGTAACGTGAGCCGCCTGGGGGCGCTTCTGCTGCGTAGTGATACTGTGCTCCCCAACTTGCTTCTTTATGTCTTTAACACGGCCAGGGTTTTTTTTGGTCTGCAGTCATCGTTGGGTTCATCGTGCAACTCAGTACTCGAGCACCTGTCCACTGCATTTTGGGATTCAACTCGAAAGGATGAATGATGTGCCAGGTTAACGCAGCGGCATTGGGGTTGCAGGTTGTGCCGATGAAGCACGTTTTCTTTTGTGCCGTCTCATCTGTGTTTGCTTCACGGCCACATGATTAAGCCATTTTTGGCTCTGGTTGCTTTCCGTGTTGTGGTGCCTATGATTTTTGATTAATGTCGTTTTGTTCCGCTTTGGTTTTTGTTTGCCGTAGTTTAATTTGCCGATTTTGCTTAGCATGATAATGGTCATTTTATACTCATGTTTTTAGTGGGGAGGAGTGTACTGTATGGGCGTAGCCGAGTCGCGGTTGGTGGTGGTCACGTGGTTGGGGCTTCATATGTCACGACTCATCCACTGGGGACTTGTAGTACCAGTTGGCGTCAGAAGCAGCATGGACTGTCATTAGCAGTGTCCTGTAGGTCGTGTGCCTGTAGAGTGCATCGAGTGTGTAATAAAGCGGAGCTACGGGCATCCGACGCCCACACTCGCTCGTGGCTATAAAGCAGGGTTGTGCTATCCCCTGGCTCGTGTCTGCCTCAGCGCACCTCTACCATGACATTACAACATTCGCTTCTTAAATATATCAAATTAAAGTCTTTTTGCGATGAAAAAATAAATATTACCTAACTATTGCCTTCACAACAACAATTACACCACCGAGAACAGAATCTCATCTAAAAAAAAATATATTACCTCAACTGAAATGAATGCGAGGGAAAAACCTTCGGAGTGTAGGCTTTATTTCACTTGATTGAAGCCGCTTCTACAGGCACATCAGGGAATACATGTGCAGCAAGAAATACATGTGCAGCAAGGAGTACATGTGCAGCAAGGTATACACGTGCAGTCGATCACCGCAAAATAAATCAGCAATTAGCACGGAGTCCGGTATACTCTCAATTCTTACCATTCAACGAGCACCAAGTGAACCACCGCCATAAATGACAATGCCCCAGGGACGATCCCACCGACCGCGCGGAATCTCGGTTTTATCTGTCCCGTGTGCGAGCCGCGCGACATGTGATCACGCGTCACATCCTTCAATTCAGCACATTCTCCCCATCTTTAAAATGTAACTGGAGGCTCAACTAACGCACCATGATTACTTCAACGCTATAGGAGCATACATTTCAAGCAGTGTGAACTATTTAAACTACAGAAGCATACATTCCAAGCAGTGAGGATTATTTTGAGTTATAGGAGCATGGTAAGGTGCTATCGAGGGATGCCGATAATCCCCTTTAAAGATCGAGTCGGCGAGGGGGTTTTATCCGTCGTCCTCTCCGGGAGTAAATGGTGGTTTCACTTGAGGGACCCAGATGGCGAACCGACACAGTGGTCTCCCTGCCATCAGGAAGTCTAACATGAGCATACTCAGGATTAGCATCGATGAGTTCGACCTCCTCCACCATTGGTTCATACTTGCTTTGTTGGACCGGGCACTTCATGAACACTGTTCCGGGATAGGTTAGCCAGTTGGGCACCGATTGGCCGTCAACATAACGTCGTTGGTGAGTAAACATTCGTTCGTGAGGAGTAGCATTGGTGGACGTACAGAGCAAAGAGCGTATGGAATTCAGAGCGTCGAGTAGGGTAACCTCCCACCGCTCGGGGCCCAGTCCTCTCGATTTCAGCGCCAGGGTTACGGCTTTCCAAATGACTCCATTATACCGTTCCACCTGCCCATTACCCTGTGGGTTGTAACCCGTCGTTCGACTAATTGCTATGCCGTGCTCAAATAGGAACTGTTTTAGCCCGGCCAACATGAAACACGGCCCTCTATCTGAATGTATGTACGAGGGTTTCCCAAACATGGTGAAGAGGTCAGACAGACATTTCACGACAGTGCCCGAGGTCATATCCGAGCACGGAAATGCGAATGGGAACCTTGAGTATTCATCAACAACAGTGAATATGTATCTGTTGTCTGTCTCGGTCGGCAGGGGTCCTTTGAAGTCGATATTTAGTCTCTCGAAGGGAGAAGTGGCTTTGATCAATCTGCCGGAAGCGGCGCCATAGAATTTGGGTTTTAGTTCAGCACAAGCAGGGCAAGAAGCATTCATTTGTTTACTATCTTCGATGGAATAGGGAAGGTTTTGTCTGCGCACGAAATGTGCCATTCTGGTTACCCCCGGGTGGCACAGAGACCCATGAAGGTCTTGCAAAGCCCGACTGATTGTCGCCGAACAGTAGACCCGAGAGAAGGTGTCTGCAGCAGGGTTTTCCCTCCCGGGCCGATAAACAATGTCATAACTATAACAAGATAGATCTATTCGCCATCTTATTATTTTCTCGTTCTTAATTTTCCCGTTATTTTTCCCATCAAACATGAAGGCAACGGATCGCTGGTCCATGACGAGTGTGAAGTGATTGCCCAGTAAATAATGCCTCCATTTACGTAGGGCTTCGACAATAGCGTACGCTTCCTTCTCTATTGCCGAGTGTCTCTGCTCGCTTCCTGTGAGAGTTCTCGAGAAGAACGCGACGGGTCGGCCGGACTGATTGAGTGTCGCGGCGATCGCGTGATTGGAAGCGTCCGTTTCCACCATGAACGGCACCGAGCTGTCGATCGATAATACCACGGAATTACCGATATCATCTTTGAGGCTGTGGAAAGCTTTTACAACAGCGACATCTGGTGGGAAGTTTTTGCAATGCACTAGGGGATGTATTTTTTCAGAGTATTGGGGGATCCATCTAGCGTAGTAAGCGAACATCCCGATCACCCGACGCATTGTCTGCAGGTCATGAGGTGGGGGTAGCTCACGAAGTGGGCACAATCGTTCAGGATCGGGCTTTATCGTGCCGTCGGCTATTGGGTAGCCAAGAAGATTAATTGACCTTGCCGAGAATACGCATTTCTCGTAGTTGAGAGTCAGATTATATTTTTAGCAATGCTCAAGAATCTGTGCAGATTCATATCATGTTCCCCCCGATCCTTACCGCACACCGTGACATTGTCCAAGTAAACAAAAGTGTCTTTGAGGTTTTCATCCGAGATGATGTCGTCCATAACTCGTTGGAAGCAAGCTACTCCATAAGTGACACCGAACGGAATCCTCCTGAATTGATAGAGGCGTCGACCTGCCTCGAACGCGGTGTAAGGTTTGTCTTCCTCTCAAATGGGAATTTGATGATAGGCGCTTCGCAAATCGATGGTGCTGAATATTTTGTAATTGGCCACGCGTTCGACCATCTCGTCTATGCGCGGCAAAGGGTAGGCATCGAGATGGGTGAAGCGATTGACCGTTTGAGAGTAATAGACAACCATCCGTTTCTTATGGTTCTGGTTGGTGGTCACCAACACCTGCGCGCGCCATGGCGAATCGCTCGGTTCTATAATACCTTCTTCCAGTAATATCGCTTGGTCTCAGAAGTGATGAAGTTCATATCGGCTGTGGTATATCATCGTGATTTGATCGCTATCGGTTTACAGTCCGGCGACAAGTTAGCAAACAGCAGGGGGGACGATACCTCTGCGGTGGTCAGAGCATTTAGAATTAGACGAGGTTTGCTTCCTCCAAAGGGTATTTCGACGCTCGCGTGCTGCTTGAGGACATTATGACCCAGAATTACATCTGCGCATAAATCACGAAGCACCAGTACCCTTACATCCCAATGCGTGTACCCTTTTACGTCCAACTCAACATTGCAGTACCCTCGTACGCGGGACTGTAGTGATGTGGAGGCCATGCATACCGTATTGTCTGTCGGGTGGATCTTCCATTTCCTGCCCTTCGCTAGTGAGCTGTTGACGAAACTTTCAGAGCTACCGGTATCAATCAGAGCCTCAGCCATATGCCCGTTAATTCATACGTTGATGATAACTTTGGATAGATTCCCCGGTGAAGCTGCTGTTACTTTCTTTTGTGAGTAGAGAGCCGCAGAAGTGGGTTTATTTCTTCTAAGAGTAGATTTGCATACCCTGGCATAATGCCCTTTCTTGTCACAATTCATGCATGTGGCATCCCTGGCGGGGCATTTGTTGCGGAGGTGTCTTTTATACCCACAAAAGAAGCATTTACCAACCGAAATCGTTGCTGAGGAGTTTGACGAGGTCTGGGTATCCGATTCCTTGGGTTTATCTCCATCCTCAGTGTCGGAGGTGTCCCGGGGGGTTCCTTGAGTTTCCGCCGTAGCAGCGTTCATTAGCAACACCGGTGTCCCATATGACTCAGATTGCTGCTGAGCCGTATCCATAGCTCGGGCCTGGTCAGCTACCATTTCAAGTGTGAGTTGTGCTTTCTCCAGTAAGTGTTGCCAAATGGGGGCTGACCTGAGCCCCTGGATGAAAGCCTCTCTGGTCGCTTCATCTCGGTGTTCCTCGGCAGTTACAGCCCGGAAACTGCAGTCTTTGCCCAACTGCCTCAGAGCTTGCAGGAACTGATCGATTGTCTCCCTGGCTGCTTGCCTGTGTGTGTTGAGAAAATGTCGTATGTATACCTCATTCTTGCGCTTCACGTAGAGCGCCCGCAGCACGTCGATCGCTGCGTCGTAGGTGTCACATTCCGAGAAGAGCCTGAATACACTGGGCGAGACATGGTTTACAAGTGCGGCCAATTTGTCGGCTCCCTCTTCAATAATGGTCAGATAGTGTGAGGAGGAACGGAACCAATGCAACCACTTCATTTCCGAGTCAGTGGCGTTTGGGTCTGCGTCGAACCTCTCCAGCTTGTAGATCTTGTCCATCGTCGGTTGAGGGAGCTGAAGGGATCAAGTGAAATAAATTGAAATGAATGCGAGGGAAAAACCTTCAGAGTGTAGGCTTTATTTCACTTGATTGAAGCCGCTTCTGCAGACACATCAGGGAATATATGTGCAGCAAGAAATACATGTGCAGCAAGGAGTACATGTGCAGCAAGGTATACACGTGCAGTCGATCACCGCAAAATAAATCAGCAATTAGCACGGAGTCCGGTATACTCTCAATTCTTACCATTCAACGAGCACCAAGTGAACCACCGCCGTAAATGACAATGCCCCAGGGACGATCCCACCGACCGCGAGACATCTCGGTTTTATCTGTCCCGTGTGCGAGCCGCGCGACATGTGATCACGCGTCAAATCCTTCAATTCATCACATCAACATTACCTTCACAACGACAACTACATTGCCGCGAACGGGATCTCATCTAACAAAAAAATAGATTACCTCAACATTATCTTCACAACAACTACACCACCTAGAACAGGATCTCATCTGAAAAAAAAATATTACCTCAACATTACCTTCACAACAACTACACCGCCTAGAACAGGATCTCATCTGAAAAAAAAATATTACCTCAACATTACCTTCACAACGACAACTACACCGCCGAGAACAGGATCTCATCTGAAAGAAAAAAAAAATCCTCAACATTACCTTCACAACAACAACTACACCGCCTATAACAGGATCTCATCTAAAAAAAAAAATATTACCTCAACAGTACATTCACAACAACTCCACCGCCGAGAACAGGATCTCATCTAAAAAAATTAATATTACCTCAACATTATACCTCTACATTACCTTCACAACAACAACTACACCGCCGAGAACAGGATCTCATCCAAAAATATATATATTACCTCAACATTATACCTCTACATGACCTTCACAACAACAACTACACCGTTGATAACAGGATCTCATCTAAAAAAAAATATATATATATATATATATATATATATATATATATATATATATATATATATATATATATATATATATATATATATATATATATATAAAACCTCAACATTATACCTCAACATTACCTTCACAACAACTACACCGCCGAGAACAGGATCTCATCTAAAAAAATTAATATTACCTCAACATTACCTTCACAACGACAACTACACCGCCTAGAACAGGATCTCATCTAAAAAAAAAATATTACCTCTACATTACCTTCACAACAACTACACCGCCGAGAACAGGATCTCATCTGAAAAAAATATATATTACCTCAACATTTCCTTCACAACAACAACTACACCTCCTAGAACAGGATCTCATCGAAAAAAATTAATACTAGAAGCGAACGTAGAATTCTTCTTTCATTCGCTTCTGACTTTACCTATAACTTGTTCACAACTGTATACGCAATTTCCGGTTACCTCGGCCTGGATTCACTGATCTTTACTACTGGATTGGTCACGACGGCTCGTGCGTGAAGCCACCGGAAGTGCACTTTCCGCCATCTTGTCTCCCCCAAAAGAGGCGAACTGTCGTAACATGCAACGTTGAACCGGGCCCGGCCGATTTTGCAAAATATATTTCTTCAAATATATATTCAACTTCTATCTAATATTTTAATGGATTTTGAAGTAAATTACTGTTCCTGTTACTCAATCGAATTCCGGAAAATTCCCTTGGAACTCCTTGACAATTGCAAGGAGGCGATCAATGCATATTATGAGGCCCGACACAGGGTTCGATCGGGAAACAAACATAGGCCTAACATCCAAGTTACATTAGTCTCCAGGTCACTTCATCAATAACAAAACTAGTCATGTTTTTTATGTTATTTAAAATATGTTTTGTTATTTTCGGCAATTTTTTGTTATTCTACGTTTCTTCATGTTTTCGGGGCAAGGTTGTAAGCTACGAGATGTTGGCTTGAAGGGCGTTTTGAGACCAAAGTTCGCAGGCAAAAGTTAACCATGACGAGGCCAATAACTCCATACATAGCCTTTCAATGTCCAACACATCCTGAAACCTTACAAATATAATATCCTTCTCGTAAATAATATCATGTAGCTGTGTACTTTTCTCACAGGCAGCGTGGGGTACCCCCCCCCCCCAATCTCAACACTCCTTGTGTGTTATACAATGTAAAGTTCAAAACATATTCAGGAGTTACGTGTTAAAAACTGAAAAAATTGCATCAATAAATGAAGAAGATGATTAGACTGCTTTAATTTTGCACACAAGAATGTTTTAGAATGTACAAACTTCAGGTTAAATCAACATTCCCCTACCATTTGGAGGAGTGGGGGAAGGAACCCCCCCTCCCCATCAGACTCTCCCCCTCAGTCACTTCCCTCCCTTACACCATGGACCCCTTCCATCCCACCTCTCTTTCTTCTCTTAATGTTGTCAACTTTATATGTACTCAGGGATCAGGACTCGGACCATTACTATTAATTATTTACATCAATGATTTGGAGAGAGGGGTGAAGAGGTTTTCCAAATTTGCAGATGACACAAAGCTTGGAGGGAAGGTGGATAGCAGAGGGGGTGGTGATCAGATTCAGGAAAGTGTTGATACTTTCATAGATTGGGCAAAAGATTGGAGAATGTAATTTAACCTGAGCAGGTGTAAGGTGTTGGGGATGGGGAAGAAGTTCTTCCGAAGAACAATATAAATAGAGATTACAGGATACAAGGGGTAATGTTGGAGTGTGTCACATGGGGGAAGGATCTCGGGGTGGTAAGAGATATGGGAGGTAAGCAGGCAGCACAGTGTCAGGCAGCAAAATGTGAAGCAAATCTGGTTTTCAGTTGTATTTGGAGGGGGATCAATTATATATTAAAAACAAGAGTTGTTAACATAGCCCAGGAATTTAGTGAGGGCCACATCAAGAATATTGTGTGCAGTTTTGGTCACCAGAACTCAGGAAGGACTTCGCTGCCATGTCGAAGGGTTCAACGCAGGGCGAACAGATTGATTCCGGGCCTCACTCGACTCAGCTGAGGAGCAGTTGAAGGAGACAGGGATTTATGCAATAGAACGAAAGTGGTTACGAGGCGATATGATCGAGATGTTTAAGGTATTGAAGGGCATCGACAAAATAAGTGCAGAAGAATTATTCAGCAGAGTAGACACAGTGATCGCACCAGGGGCACCGCTTGAGAGTAAAGAAGAGTCGAGTTAAGAAGGTAGTGAGGTAGGGGTCTTTCACTCAAAGGGTAGTTAATGCATGGAACGGTCTCCCTGGAAAGGAATTGGTGACAGAAATAGTAGATGGATTTAAATTGGAATTAGATAGGAACCTGGAAGTTATGGAGATTGAGGGGGAGAGGAAAAAGCCTGGTGTTGGCTTAGTGGTTCGGGTGGCGGCTTGGGATCCCAGGGTCCTGAGTTCAAGCCCCATTGGCCGCTGAATTAATATACACCAGGAGGTTGACTCAGCCTGTCATCCTTCCGAGGTTAGCAAAATGAGTACCAGTGTACTGGTAAGGGGGACACTGCATGAGTGGCACAGCTGCGTCCCAACCAATGATGCAACCAGCAGCCACAGGCTGCACTCGATAGAGAGAGAGAGAGGGGTAGAGGGATGTTGGCAGGACTTTTTGCAAGTTTGAGCATTGATGGATGATTGTGTGCATGTCTGCAGAGTGTTGTTGATGGGGGTGGGTCTTGTCAAGGGTTGTTGTGTGGTTGATGTTTTTTTTTTTTTTTTTTTTTACCCAGGACATGCCCACTCCTCTGGAAGTTTGAAAAAAAAAGTCCATAAAAACGGTTACAAAAAACATTTTGAATTTTCTTGTGTTGATGTGGTGCAGGTATGATGGGCCGAAAGGTCTCCACCAGCGTTTAATCACCGTGTGTATGACGTCACAAAATACACTTAACACATGAAAATGTGAAACGTCAACGTTCTTGTCAGCGCACAGATGTAAAAGGTGATTAAACCACGCAAAGTGACATTCTCTCACGGTCACATGAGGTCTGTGATTTTCACAAGTTCATCACACCAACTAATAAAACTTTGCATGAGTTACATGTAAAGTTTATTGCTTGCATTTGGAGATTTCTTACTGCCAGTCTGCTGTTTTCGTATTCGCTGCAGTGATGTTTTGGGGGAGACAAGATGGCGGAAAGCGAACTTCCGGTGACTTCACTCCTCCGTATACAATCGCTGTGGACGTGACCAATCCACGTATGGAGATCAGTGCCTGGATTCGGGATCAGTGATCAAATATTGTAAATCACGATGAAAAATTATTTTTTGATGATGCGGGAGATATCTTTATTAAAATCAGTGGAGGAAATATACACCATGTCTGATATTTGGGTCTTTCATGTCTCCGACGATGCCTTTATCTCCCGGCATGCATCATTCCCCATGCCAAAAACCGGAAGCAAAAAAAAAGCGGAAGCAAAAAAAAAACGGAAGCAAAAGGGTCATAGCAATGACACGGATACCAAATTGCCAGAGTATTGTGTTGTTGTTGTTGTTGTTGTTGTTGTTGTTTCTTCCTATTCTCTCATGTGCACACGTTAAGTATGAAGCTCACTACGTTCGCTATAAAGCAAGAAAGCAGCCTTGTTAGTTATCAGGTTGGACTATAAGTTCAATACACAGGATCCACTCGGTCTATCTCGTTCAGAAATATGCTTTTACAGATCTTCATCACTGTCTTGAGTGTCATTTTCGGCATTACAGTCCACGTCATTTTCGCAATCACTCCCACACAAACAAAGGTCTGTGCAAGCCAAGTTGTGTCTCCTGCATGAACACCTCTGGGTTTTGCAATGGGCTTTACACTGACATCTGACCAACTCTACAATGGCCTGTGGTGCAGCTGGAACCTTCGTGGTGGTAGGTAGTATCTCACCATGGTCATTTTGATTATAGCCATGTTTGAATAGGTCGAACAGACGTTGCCACATCACGGTGGCTTGGCACCACACCCGACTCTGTACACGCACACGTTCAATGTGCTCCTCAAGGGCACCAACTGTAGAAGGCCACTTACTGCTTTCTGCCAAATGTTTGCAAAACAGATGCCACCTTAGGTCAGGAATACTTGTTATATGGATACCCTTTGGGCAGTACATTAAGCATACAAAGTTGGCCAATGCATCCTTCACCTCCTGTTTTCGGTCGCCTTCCTCTGTCAGTTTCATCAGTGCTGAGATGATGTCCCTGTCAACCTTCATGTACTGTTGAAACCACTTGATTTTGCCGACTCCAGAGAGTCTTCCAATATTGTCTGCTCCAGTGAATGTGTGGAATACCGGTAACGCTGCTGCCTTGTATCATCCCAGAGCACTCCAGATTGGCTCAATCTCCAAAGTACCTGATACCATACATATCGCAGTGTGTTTGCAGAGCTTGTCATAGTGTGTAACAGCCAGAACCAAGACATCGGTATCTGGGCTGAAGAAGACCATCCGTGCTTCAGGACAGCGCTGTGATGCAGCTGCTGCTAAGCAGATCATTAATGTATCACCCTCCTCATGGTTGTTATCTTCAAACTGCATGTCGTGGTTGCTTCTTGTGTGGCCTGCTTGGGTCGGTGCTGCACCTGCCTTTTGGTTTTGAAAGGTACATGATGTTCTGGCTTAATGTCAGTGCTGATTGGTCCACTGTCCTGCGCCTCATCTCTGTTTGCAACTCCTCTTCGGGTCCTACCAAAATCCAACGTATAAGGCTGTACAACTCTGGTGGAATGTCTTCTGCCGTGCTCAATGCGGTAACCATGTCTGACTGTTTCTTCTTGTCATTGAAGTTCGCAATACTTCTGCGTATGAGCTTAGCTGTCTTGTATAGCATCTTTGTATTGTCCATTTCACTCGCATGGTCTTGTATCATCGACGTGTGGACCATATCTTCTTCACAGGCTTCAGGGCAGTAAAGAACTGATGGCTCTTGTCTGTCTTTCTGCCTTACGGACTTCACAATTGGTAAATCTTGAAGAATCTTATCCTTCAGCCATTGTCTTGTCAGCGTTGGTGGGTACTGCTGTGCCTCCTCGCTACCCGCAAGCATGGAGATGTATGTTTTTTTCTATGACGTCCATGGGGAGATATGCTTTGTTTTGAGTTTGTATGTCAACAAGTTCGATCAACTCGATCAAGCATGACATCTGCAGGGGCAAGTCTGTCGTTGTGGATTTGGCTTTGTCACTCGTATGATCCCTGAGGACATGGAACACATGTTGTGTCCAGCACAGCTTGTGATATCTGACATCTATTGCATGGGCATCACATGGCAACATTGCATTGCTTCATGTTGTCATCAACACTGGATCTTGGGAAATTTCTACTGCTTGCCTGAGTGTCTTCCCCGAGTTCCCGGTTCTAACTGTGAAGACAACTTGACCGTTATCCGATTGACAGAAGAAGCACTGGACTTTTGACAAAGGTTTTGTCGCAGATCTTGTGAATGGCATTCCTGGTGTATCTACTTCCATTTCTGAGCTTTACTTTTATAGCCATGTTTTTTGTTTTTTTTTACGGCATACTGTCCTGAGGACGTCGAATGTTCGAAGCGGTCTCTGGCTCGCTGTAACTCTGTCTGGTTTGTGGCAAAAGAATAGCAGCTTCGATGTCATGTTTCCTTGTCGAGCAGCATTTCTTTGGTACATCCTTGGAGACGTCTTTGAATTGCAAAAAATTGTCCATCATGTACGCCGGCTCGCTCCATCACCACATCAAGTAGTTTCTGGTCGGATTCGGTCTTGGGATTCAGAACAACTGCCCCTTTAATAGTGTTCGACTCCTGACAGAAGACGCATAGTTTCCAGTCAACAGGGTCCTTGGAGTTGTCGTCATCAAGGCTTTCATCCATCATCATGCTTTGAAAGTACAGAACAACATCCAGTGTTAGCTGAAGGGAACTGCTGCCATGACACATATTTCCTGTAAATGAATCACGTGTTAGAATAATTAGGAGTCTAGCTATACTACAAGTGGATTCCTTGTCTCTGGAAACATAGAATAGGTATATTGAATGAAGAGTTTATAGGTCAGAAGATGTGAGCGGAATATTTTTTGTATCACATAGTGGCGTATATACGCCCGTGGTATCACTGACCTCTCGAGAGATAAAAAGTCGTAAAAGCAAAGCAAGTGTTGGAATGAGAAGACTAATGATGCCACCAGTGGTTTTCTTGACCCAGAAAACATAGGATTAGCCGATTTAATCATGTTTCTCGGTTGACTAGAAGCCAAGATAGCACAAATTATGTAATTTATGGCAGCCATGCAGGTGTCTATGCAAATGCCAACATTAATTTTGGATTTCCCATGCTCTGAAGATTCCAAAAATGTGGAGTTTTGCTAATCTCCAAAAATTTTGAACGAAAAAAACATAGTGAACCTGACGACAAACTTCCTCCTCATTCGAGGGCTCTACGTACTTTCCATGGGCGAAAACCTCATGAGTGCTCATAAAAAGGAAATGCGAGAAGGAAGAAGAGGAAATTCAGAGTGCGGTTTTGAGTTAGAAGGATAGCGGGGATAGGCGCGGGATGCGTGGCCCGGGTTTGGTGATGGATGATGGGTGACGGCCTGTGAGGGCTCTCCGAGGAGCTGTGTGATCCCCGTGGGGCTGCCTGTTGAGGCGCCGTCTGTGTTGAAGGGACTGTGCTGGAGGGGAGCTGCTCATGCACATGGTGTCGTGTAGAACTGAGGGAGAGAGAGCAGAAGCGTTTGCTCCTCGTCTTGTATCGTCTTGGCCAACCTGAGGCAACATACTACTGGTCCTTTGGGTCATGAAGTTTGCAGGCACATCCAAAGAGAAGGAGAAAGGAGTGGGGGGGGGGGGAGTGCGGCACCATTCTCGTGGTCTGCGGCTGGGAAGAGTCCACTGGAATGTCATCTCAAACAGGCCCTGAATCCTTCCCACCCCCTTTTGTTTTACCTATTATTTTTCTTTATACCCTGGCAAATATTCCTTTGTTATTTTGCTTCCCCTCCCCTCCCTTGGGTTTAGAGAGGGATATCTGGTCGGGTGTTTGATTGTGTTGTCAGTTTTGATTTGACGCCTGTCTGTATTTACCTAATAATTTCTTTATCACCGCTTGTCAGCAGGATTTCTGATCATATTTGTATTCATTGTTGTATACCCTGTTCTCTGATCCTGAGTAAAGGACTTGTATTAATTCCACTGTGTTGAAATGTGCATGCATTTGCTTACTTTTGCATTACATTACTGGATTTGCATACGTTGTGTTGGTAAGTGGGGTGTAAATCCAGATGATTACTACGCTTGGTCACATGTGACTGCTTATACAGCGTGACCCGCACACGGGGAACGTATTGACCTCCCGAGCAAGTCAACTAGGACCTCCGGAGCAACAGACTGTAGATCGTACCCGAAACCCCTAAACAAGGTGCCAGGTCGTAAGAATGCTCACGCGCACACACACCACACACACATATGCGCATATGCATGCATGCTTCTTGAGCACAATATCTCAAAAGGTTATTAGACAGATTCAGACGAAACTTTGTGGACAGGTTTGGTGTGTGACAAGGACGAATTGATTCGATTTTAGTGAAGATCCGAATCCAGATCCGATAATTAGCCCGCGCTCGCGAAGCGAAAAGCAGGGTTAAGTGATGCGTACGTGCATGTCTGCATTTTGTTATTCCTTTTTCGCTGGAACCGCTTGCCGGATTGACACAAAATTTTCACCATAAATGCGACTACTCATGTAGAATGTTTTGATGCCATCGGTCAAGTGGTGTGGCAACCATGTTGGAATAAAGGAGAAACGTTGGACCTCTTGTATCTCTGAAACTGTTCCATCGAAAAAATTGAAACTTTGCACATGTGAAGTACTCTCCATGAGAAATAATTGTAATTTTTTTTTATGTCATCAGTGCCTTATTTATGACATCATCATGGGTGATATTTGGTTATTTGGTGACATGGACATTCCATCATGGAGACATTTGGAGTGAGAAACATACATAGAAAGCTACATCCGATTAGTATGAAAGTTTTTGAGGGTCATCTCGGGATAAATTGGTCAACAGAAAAAAAATTATGATGTCATCGGTTACGTGGTTCGGCAGCCTTATATAAAAAAAAAATTTTTTTTCTCCGAAATGGCTGAACAGATCAAGGAGGAACTTTACAGGTATGACCGCCTATCCATGAGGAACAAAACGTTCCCCACCTTTGATGTCGTAGGTCAAATGGTTTGGCAGCCATGTTGGATTTACCCTAAAAAATACAAAAATCTGTTTCTCCAGAATGGCTGCACAGAACGCTCATAGCTCGCAGACGTCAATTCGCCCATCAACACAAAGCCATCATCTATGACACCAGCCAAGTAAGCTCCACGCTCAACCTGGACTTTTCATTTTGGGAACTGAAGCAGGCCATTTCAAGATCCAAGGACAGGGCTTCTGGTCCTGACCAGTTAACCTATGGTATGTTCAAGCACATAGATGATAAGGTGCTGGGTGCGTTCCTTGAACTTTTTAACAAGGCCTGGTCTTTAGGTAAGCTTCCCCAGGACTGGAAACACTCTGTTGTCATTCCTATTCACAAAGCCGGGAAAAATCCCTCTTACCCATGCTCCTACCGACCGATCGCTCTCATTTCGGTGGTGAGCAAATTCATGGAGAAGATGGTCAACGAACGCCTGGTCTTCTTTTTGGAGAAGAACAACCGACTGTACAAGTACCAATGTGGGTTCGGAAAGGGTCGTTCCACCACTGACCACATTACTTTGCTAGCCAATTACTGCAGGCAAGCATTAAACAATTGCGAGTCCCTATTAGGAGTATTCCTCGACATTCACAAGGCCTATGACTCAGTCTGGAAAGAAGGCCTGTACAAAATTCACAGATTGGGCATCAATGTCAGAATGTTCTGGTGGATTTGTGACTTCCTATCCAATGGATCCTTCCAAGTGAGAGTTGGCCAAGTCCAGTCCTCTGTGTTCCCCATGGTCAATGGTATTCCCCGGGTAGGTCTTAGTACCACCCTTTTTAACATCACGATAGATGATGCTGCCTCCCCTTTAGTGTCTCATAGCAGGATATTGCCATTTGCGGATGATGTTGCTTTGTGGACCCGGAGCAGAAACCTTCAGTTTACAGCCAAAAAACTCCAGGGGGAGGTCTTGCAAGATGGAGCTGTGGGCCCAAAAATGGGACCCAAGTCCAAGTTCATTATTTTTTCCCGCAAAAGGAAGGTCAAGGTCATATGAATAACAATTAATGGTACTTCCATTAAAGCTTCCCCCGATGTATCCTTTCTGGGAATTACCTTCAACAAGGGCCTAACCTGGAATGCCCATATTAAAAAAAACTTGACGCCAGATGTGCCAAAGTCCTCAACCTTCTATGGAGTCTTGCCGGTACATATCGGGGAGCTCATCAGGAAAGTCTCCTGCTCCTGTATAAAACCATCATCCACTCCCAATTTGACTATGGCAGGCAGGCCTTTTGGGACATCTGCAAAACCAACTGCCAAAAGCTAGAAACCATTCAAACCAAAGCACTGCAGTTGTATCTAGCACCTGTAAAAGCACTCCAGTCTGTGCCCTCCTTGTGGAGGCTGGCGAGATGCCCTTGTCTTTCCTTTGAGAGGGGTCCAACTTGAGATACTGGGCAAAGAGCATTTCCGCAAGGGACAACAACCCAGGTAAACCGCTGTTCTTGGACTGTTGGGAGTATGAAGCTCTCGGCAAATCCTCCCTCCCTCCTCCTTTCGGACTTGTGTGTGTGAGGGCAGCTAAAGAAATGGTTTGGATTCTTTACTGACTAATCCCCCGAACAAAGTGGCAATTTGGCCCCCCTGAACTCTAGAAACACCTCGTACTCATTTGGATCTATGGGGGAAAACCAGTAGGGACAATGTGGTTGTGACATGTAACCAGGCCATGGAATATATCAACACAGTTTGGAGCCAATCCTGACATGTCTAAAAAGATAGCTCTAAAGATCCGGTACAAAAAACATGGCAATTTCAGTGGGTGACCGACACCAAGGGTAGATGGTGCTTTAAGGTACACCTTTTGGTCGAGTCCTCTGTCTCGTTTCCTTGACTCTCCCGAAGGGACCAAGCAATCCTCTACATGCTCAGACTTGGACACTGTGTTTTAAACTGCTACTTACATAGGGTAGGACGTCACCCGATGGGGCTCTGCGAGCGGTGTAAGGGTCCTGAAGACCTGGAACACATTCTCACTCAAGACCCTCGGTATGGGGAACCCAGATCACGTCTTTTACTTTTTTTTTGTATACCTTGTCGAGGCTCGTATGAGAGCTAACACACAACGCACATCAAGGGGGGCATGAGACAGGAGGGGAGGGAGTGGGAAGGACAAAATAGTGGGGTACAGAGACATTTGGAGATCTGTGGAAGGGAGAGGGATGGGACGGGGAACATGGGGAATAGAAGATGGACATTACAGGGACTTTCAGGAAGGAAAGCAGGGAATTTGAAGGAGGTGGGCTTGGGTGGATTATCGGGGGTAGAAAAGATCGAGTATTTGGATGGGGGATGATAAGAGGTGGTGGTGACCAGCAATTTTGAAGGTCTGGATGGAAGAATGGGAATGAATAGAGTGAGGAAGTTTATTCCAAAGGCGGGAAAAAAGAGGAATGAAAGAGTGAAGGTGAGCAGTGATTCGTGATTTTGGTAGTTTTACCAGAAGGGGGTTGTTGGCGGACCTTGAGCGCCCTGCGGAAATGTGGTGGGGACAAATCGCAGAGAGAGCAGGGGGGCGAGGCTGGAGAGGAGACGGTAGAAGACAGAAAGACCACCTACCTGCCTGTGGTGAGAGAGAAAGAGAGGCCCAAAGACTCAGCCTCATTGCGGGAGATGCCAATGATCCGAAATGCCTTGGTTTCTACAGCGTGAAGCCGAGAAAGGTGGGAGGAAGGAGCACCAGCCCAGAGGGGAGAGCAGTAATCCATCAGGCTGCGGACAAAAGCTTTGTAAGTGGTCAGGAGCTCAGGTGGGCCGAGGAAGGACCTTGCACGATGGAGGATTCCCAGTCGGTGACTGGCTTCGGAGGCGAGGTATGAAATGTGGCTTTCCCAGGAAAGGTCATGGCAGATAGTGAGACCCAGAAGCTTGAAAGAAAGGACTTCTTCCAGAGGATTGTTGAGAAAGTGGACGGGGGGTTTTCTAAATGGTCCTTTCGGAGAGACATAGTGAGAGTGTGAGATTTGTCCGGATTGAAAGCCATGTTCCACGTGTTGGACGAGTTTGTGATTTTATCCAGATCAGCAGTGAGCGAAGAAGCTGCTGCTTGCCGGTCTGAGGGATGACCGATGGTACGGCAGAGGGTGGAGTCATCAGCAAAGAGATATAGAGGATTTTCCAGAGAGTCGGAGAGATCATTGATGAAAACCAGAAAGAGAACAGGGCCCAGAACGCTACCTTGAGGAACTCCAGCCTGGACAGAAAGGGGGATGAAAGAACTCCATTTAGGGCCACACGTTGACTGCGACAGGAGAGTAAGTCTGCGAGCCATGAGTGGAGATAGCCTTGGATACCATAGGAAGAGAGTTTGGTGAGCAGGGCAGGGTGCCAGACTGTGTCAAAAGCACGTGATATATCCAGGGATACGGCTCGGATTTCCTGTCTGCCATTGAGGGCTTCCATCCATTGTTGGGAGAGCAGAAGCAGCATATCCAAGGTAGAGTGACCTGGTCTGAAACCAAATTGATGATCGGAAATCAAGCCATTGGAGAAGAGGAAGGATTTGATGTCTGAAGCGATGATGGATTCCATAACCTTGCTGATGATTGGGAGAAGGTGATTGGTCTGTAGTTGCAGGGATCTGTTTTCGCACCTTTTTGTGCAGGGCAGTGATGTTTGCTGATTTCTAAGTAGATGGCAGATGGCCTTGAGCAAATGAGAGGGTGAATAGAACAGAGAGAGGGTGAGCAAGAGCAGAAGAGCAGGTTTTGAGGACACGTGGGCTGATGCTGTCTGGACCGGTTGCAGAATCTGAGTCGAGGTTTGACAGCAAGCTCTCCACCTTGTCAGGAAAAAAGGACACAGAGTCCAGGGGCAGTTGGGTGAAGCTGGGTAAGGTGGGTAGAGAAAGTGATGGGTTTAGGACACAATATTTAGTTGCAAACACCGAGTTTAGACATTCAGCTTTTTCATGTGCAGTATCAGCAGTGCTGCCATTTGAGGCAAGGGAGGGATGGAGGGGGAACATACACCAGAAACAGATTTGATTAGATGCCACCAGGATTTTGAGGAGGGAGAGAGGTTTGAGAGTTCAGACTTGAGATGAGAAAGATGTTGTTTTCTGGCTCTCCTGAGGGTAGATACACACTTGTTCTGAGTTTTATGGAAGGAACTGAGATTGCCCTCAGTTGGGTTTGCTTTCCATGAGGCAAAGGCAAGTTGTTTCAGGACAACTGCCTCACCACAAGCTTCAGTGAACCAAGGGCGGGAGGAAGGGTTGGACAACTGAAGACGAAAGGGGATAAATCTGTGCATGAGGGAGACCAAGTTTCTTTGAAAGAATTCCCAGGAAGAGTTGATGTTGGAGAAAGTAGAGAAAGGAGACCAGTCTATAAGTTTGAGGGCTGCTTGGAGACCCTGCCAGTTGGCTTGAGTGGAATGCCAGACTCGACGGCGGTGAGGTGGTTCTCTGATAATAGCCAGAGAGATGTCCACTTTGACAAGGACATGGTCAGAAGAACCGATTGGAGCGGTTGGAAGAGCAGCAGATATTGTCAGGGAAATTTGTCAAAATCAGATCCAGAAGAGATGGAGTACCATTGGTTGAGATCCGGGTAGGGAACTTGACCGACTGAGTCAGTCCCAATGAGTCGCAGAAAGCTTTTTGCGGAGGTGCCATGACAGGTGAGAGAGGTACCCACACCTCGCCAACTGGCATGATGACAATTGAAGTCACCACATATGAGGAAGAGAGAGTTTGGTTGAGAAGATAGAAGTTGGTCCATGTTTTCAGATAGTGAGGTGTAGATGGAGTCATCACTGTTCGGTGGACGGTACAGTTCACATATAAACATGAGGTGGGAGTTGAGGGGAAGCCATAGCCAGAGGTATTCCTGGGGGTGTGGGGGAGTGAGGGTAGTGTATGGAGAGTGAGGAATAGAGTCTTTGATGAAGAGAACAACTCCTCCACCAGAGCGAGGCTCAGGTCTGTCAAACCGGAGGAGGGAGTAACCAGGGAGAGATACTTGGGAGTCAGACACGCCTTGGGGGAGGAAAGTTTCTGTTAGGCAGATTATGTCTGGTTTGTCAGTGGCAACCTGTATGGAAAGATCTGAAAGGTTTGAGCGAAGGCCCCGGATATTTGAGGTCCATACTTTTAATGAAGGGGTAGGGGAGGAGGCTTTGGGTGCAGGGGGTGGTGGGGAGGGGGAGGGTCAGACGAGGTGGGGAGGTATGGAGTGTTGTTGAAAGAGTGTGGGGGATTGCAGAATAGCTTGGGGTGGGGGCCGAATGAGGAGGAGAAAAGGCTCTGTGGTGCTGGGGGAGAGGGGGGACAAGAGAGGGGGAAGAAGGGAGTTGAGAATTTGAGGAGGTGGAGTGTAGAGATGGAGGTGAGAGGGCAGTGGAAGGAGGCAGCTTTATGGATGCGAGAGGGGGGAAACTTTGGGAAGGATGAATGAGGGGATGAATGGTGGGAGAAAGGTGAGGGGAAGTTTTTGAGAGAGGTGAGAGGGAGGCTTGGAAGGAGAAGTGTGGGATGGTTGCTTTGAGAGTGAGGGGTGAGAGGAGCGAGTTGGCACTGAAGTTGGAAAGCGAACATTCATAGCAAAAAGGGGTTTTTAAAAGGTTTAGGTCAGTTATGCGATTAAACACATTTCTTGAGGGATGCAATAAAGGCGAATTCAGAGAATGGAGAGAAGAAACGCTGTAACAGTTGGATTTTTTCGGCAAGGTATGAAGGAAAGGTCGAATTGAGAGCATTCTGTTTAAATAGCAGAAGATTAGTGCATTCTGATACATAACAGTAAAGAGTACCACACGTGTGAAAGAGGAAGATGAAGCATCATAAGAGATCGTTTTTGTTATTTTTATTAATGTTTGAGAGAGTTTTCAACAGATTAGGTCATGGAAGTGTTGTAGAAAAAAAATCGAGGAAGAAGAAGAGGATGAAGAAGAAGAAGAAGAGGCGATGAAGAAGAAAAAGAATCAGAGAAAGGTACCGTTTTTTTTAAAGATATGAAATTGAGTGATGAGTTGGGATGGGGGACGTTAAGAAAGTGGGAAAGATAGAAATTGAAGATAATGGGGAGAAAAAACAAATAAACACGATCATACACCGAGGGGAACAAAGGGTAGGCCTCAGGCCTCAAGGATAGGCCTCAAGCACCCAGTAAGAACAAGTTTGACGAAATCTCACAAAATAGCACGATTTTTTAAACAAAACCGAACTGGGAACACACAGTAACATGTAGGTGAGAAAATGAACGGTTAAAACGGGACAGATAACGACCGGAAACTTAACTTTGAGATCGTCAGCAGGGAGCCCCCAAGGAGACCTGCTTATGTTCCAAACCCAGAACCGGAAGTTGATCCTTGCTGGATTGTGTCTGAAAGTTGGGGATCTCCTGGTCAAACATGCCGAATACACTTTGTTAATTAAGCCAGAAGCACCCTCGACTCTTCAAATTTGTAAATGAAACGGGACGAACAGTATAAAGTCCCTAGCATTTTATATATATATATATATATATATATATATATATATATATATATATATATATATATATATATATATATATATATATATATATATATATATATATATATACATATATATATATATATATATACATATATATACATATATATATATATATATATATATATATATATATATATATATATATATATATATATATGTATATTTGGCTGGAGCCGACGAATTTTGGGTGCGTGGCGTTTATAGAGCCTCGCAGCTCTGAAAACAGAATAAGAGGAGGAAGAGGAAAAGGAGAAGAGGTGGAGGAAGAGGAGGAGGAATCAGTGGAAGAGGAAGAGGAAGAGGAAGAGAAAGAGGAAGCAGAGGCAGAGGCAGAGGCAGAGGCAGAGGCAGAGGAAGAGGAAGAGGAAGAGGAAGAGGAAGAGGAAGAGGAAGAGGAAGAGGAAGAGGAGGAGGAGGAGGAGGAGGAGGAGGAGGAGGACTGGACAGGATTGAGGCAAAACTTTACAATTATGATCTAGTCGTCATGGTGAATATACGTTTTAAATTTAAATCTAATCGGATGCATCGTCTGGCAGCAAGAATTATTTATTTTTTTTTGATTTGGGTTCTTTTGTTGTTTTTTTGAATAAGGTTATTTGGCTTCATCTGTCCATGTTCCTTCTTGCTGGAACCTTCCTTCTTGCTGGATCCTTCTTTGCTTTTTGCTTGTTCGGGTTTCTTCTCATGACTCCAATGTAGTACCCATTTTATTTGGTCTTCCATTTGATTTGAATTTAATTTTTATAATCACGAATTTGTCGCCAGAACAGTTGGCTCGTACTATACCAAGTCCTTCTGAACACCGCACGGGGTGACTGACTATTCCATGAACAGAACAACCATTGAGTTGTAAAAGTGATTTTTTCACCAATGAGAGAGAAGGTGAAAAACGATATTTATCATGAAACCTCAAAAAGAAGACATGGACGGACGATGACAAAACGAGGTGGATGAGTTGGTTCGGTGAGAAGAACAAGGCGATTTATTTTTGCGAAAGGTCCGGATTCAGATCTGGTGGATTCGTGGGATGTTCAGCCCGATGGAGGTCTGCGCTCCACCGAGTACCGTTATCATTATTAAATGGAATCGGGTTTACAAAGCCATTTCGAAGGTATTTTTACACAGGTTGAGTCGATACAATTATGAGTAAAGCATAAAGACAATAGGCGGTGTATTGGTTCCGGTTTTTTTTGTTGAGACCGCTAATTTTCTCCATTACAAGGTAATAAAGTCGTATAATGATTTGCAAATGCAAACACCCTAAAAGAGTGGTAAATCTACGCTAAGATTTTCACATTTCAATTCTCACACAAAATAACCGGAAAGGGAGAGTTTTTTTTCCCCGCGAAGAACGATTCTGACAAGAAGGTGAGGAAACGGACCGTTGTGTCGAACTCGATAGATTTTACGACAACGTGGCTCTTACTCAGGAAACTATAAATACATTTATGATAATCTCCTCATGAGATAAACCTTTATGGCGAAATAAATTCACGTTCGAGATTTCCTGAAGTGTGTATACATATAATGTACACACACGCACGTACACACATATGCACACACACATACACACACATACACACACATACACACACATACACACACATACGTACACACATGCATGCACATACATACATGTATGCACACGCACGTATACACACACACGTATACACATGCATGCACATACACACACGTTCACATGCATGCACATACATACATGTATACACATACACACATGTATACACACACGTACACACATGCATGCACATACATAGTATACATGTATGCACACGCACGTACACACACACACACACACACACACACACACACACACACGTATGCACAGCAGGCTGTACCCCGCCATGAAAATAACCAGAGACCAAGCTGCGCTTCGGCAGAAGGGAACCGCATGAGTTTAGGTGATTTTTTGTCTGCACGTGCGTATCCTGATTAAACAGTTGTATTCTGAGTGGTCTCCTCATCCTGTCTGGGGAGAGGAGTGACCAAGTTCGCAATTGGCGCAACAAGCAGGAGTTCATCGACGATTGATAAAGGACCGGTGGACCTCGAGCGGGGACAGCAACCGCCCAAGGCATCCACAAGCGCCCCTGGATTGGGACACAGGTGAGGGACCTTCTTCTCTCGTAGGGGCGTTTTTCTGTCGCTGTTGGAGGTAAGCAGGACCGCCTTCCCCAATCGTTTGCGTGAGCCCAAACTGAAAAGAGTAATGGTAAAGAAGTAATAAAACTGTTTCTGCAGGCCAGTCAAAATTTAGGGAATAAGCGTGCGGGTGTCAAGTAGAACGGTTTCTGTCGAGCCAGGGGCCGGCAGCGGGAAATAAGGAATATGGGAAATAAGAATGGATTTTCGGCGAACCCTGATATTCCCCCAGAGGGATTCCCAGCCGCCTTCATGTGTAAGGAGAGGATCGGAGCGATCAAACACTGTTCTGAATGGGCTAAGTTAACTAAGGGACACCACATAGCTCTCCCGTTGGAGGGAACGTGGCAAAGAAACCGGTTGAAAAATCTCAAGTGAGAACTGATAGCCAAAGATAAGAGGGGAACAGGGCCCATTTGGAGGGCCCTGGGATTGTGTATGGAGGAATGTTCTCAGCGAGAAGCTGATTCTAAACATGCTAGCCTTAAAGATGAGTTGGAAAAGACTCAAAATGAAATCTCTGAAGTATTAGCCCAACAACAAGTGCAAACTTGAGGGGGAGCACTCGGTAGAGTGCAAAACCTCTGCTGCCAATACTGCTGGGTCACTTAAGTGAACCTGATAGCCTATTCATTGTAGGTCAAAACGGATCAGACTCTACTGAACCACGATTGAATAAACTAAACTAGATCGACGCGCATGTAGAAATGCCAAAAAAAGAAAATAGAATTTTTTTTGAAAAAGGTGCAAAAATTTTTTTTCCTCTAACAATTTTTTTTGGGAGGTTGGAAATCACTTAAAACATGGAGAAATGCAAAAACAAGAATTCAAATATTTTTTCAAAATGGCCGCCATAGCGGCCATATTGGACTTTGGACCAAGTCCAAAATCTAATGGCATGATCCTTCGCCATACCTAATCCCCCCACCAAGTTTCATTGAAATCCGTCCAGGAGTTTTTCCGTAATACTGTTCACAAACAAACAAACCAACAGACAGGGGTGAAAACAGTAACCTCTGTCCATCTTCGATGGCGGAGGTTAATAAAAGAAGTTAAGCCCCTAACCCCTGCTTCTCCCCCACCCCGGTCCGACCTTTATGAATTATTGTCTGCCCAATTAAAGGAAATGCATCCGGGCAGGCAGGCGGAGACCCCCGAAATTGTTATGGCACCTTTGGTTGTGCATACGCCAGACAGGGGGCAAGGTTCCCCCACTGCCTATGTGTATTGAGCATGGAATGAAACTGATTTGAGTAACATGGCCACCGAAATTCAAATATACATGGACAACCCGATTGAGGTAGTCCGACGCATGACTAACTTCTGTGCGATCCATCAACCTACCCACTGAGATGTAGGAGTAATTATGGATAGGATATTCTTGCCAAAAAACATTGGCGAAAAACCAATCTCGCTGTGGGGTGGCCTGATCAACCACCCGCACAGGAGAACAGGGCAGCCTTTATCACGCATCTGGGAAGGATGCTCCAGGTTTTGATGGCTCAAATAACTCCGACTGGTCAAGACTGGCCGGAAATTTTAAGAGTGGCTCAGAAAAAGGGCGAGGACCCGGAAGACTTCCTCGAGTGCTTACAAATATTAATGACGACCAGGGGGGGGGGGATTTGGAGTCGTGGCAAATATCCCGGAAGCTCTGTTGGTGAGTCGATTTGTGGAAGGCCGACAGCCAGATATCCGCAAGCGGCTAAAGGCGGCACACCTAGGATGGAAAACCGACATTATAGAAGCCAATATGAACAGCGCTATGCAGTGCTGGAGGTCCCAGCTGGAAAATACTGAACGGGAATTTAGGGTGAAGCAGGATAGTAGTGTCAAATAGGAGGCTTTGCCGCAGTAATGTCTACCATTTCTCGAAGTCGCAACATTCGCTCGCTTATGCTCACTCATATTTCTCCTTTTCAAACTGGTACACATTACTTTGTCATTGCACTCCTCTTTGACACTACTCCCTCCCTGCCGGGGGCTGGGCTTCGCCCCCTTCCATGTGATCATTTCTTTAATTAAATTGAGTAGTCATAATAAGAGAATGTTTTATTTTCAAGAATAACTTAATTTATTCATCAATTTAAAATAATGCAGCGGTAGCTCATTAAACCCCTCCACCCCTTTGTATATAACATCCATCCATCAATTGGGATCCGACTCTGTGCAGAGCATTGGTGCTGCCTAAGCAGTCTGCCTTGGCTACTAGGCACAATCCTGGATGGGTCACCACTCTAACACAGGATACCAGCAAGCTGGTACTCATTTTGCCAACCTCAGAAGGATAACAAGTCAGAGCTATCCCCCACCTGGTATTAATTCAACAGTCGAGTGGGATTTGAACTCAGGATTCCAGGATCCCAAGCCCACCACTTTAACCATTAAGCTAACACCAGGTATATATATATATATATATATATATATATATATATATATATATATATATATATATATATATTTATTTATATATATATAAACACACACACACACACACACACACACACACACACACACACACACACACACACACACACACACACACACACACACACACACACACACACACACACACACACACACACACACACACAGTAGACTAGGCGTAAGTCGTCACCATCGGGACCGAGAAAAAAGTGACGACTTAGAAATGTGACGACTTACGCGTATTCGAACATTCATGATGACTGTGGGGTGAAGGATGAAGTCGCGCGTGGCCTGGACACATATCTGTGAGAGCCGGCTATTGTACCAAAAGGAAAACACAATCCTCGGGGCATAGGTGGGGGTGAGTTGGTGAGTTGGAAAGTGATCAAGCAAAGATGGAATTCATGAATCAGTTTATCAAAAGTAAATATAATGAACAACTCTGTAAGACAACTCGTATACCATCGGTGATGGTATGGTGACAAATTACATGACACACAGTCATCGTGGTGATGATTACAACTCAATGCCTATGTGTAAGTGAGTGCGGTAATGTACAAAACAAGCCAATATAAAACCATGATCGGACTTCAACACTAAGCTCGATCGATCCTTTACTTCTTCGCGAAGTAATCCGTTATGTTTGACTGCCTCAAACTCTTAGGCATCTGGTGCATGAGAAAGGATTCAAACCGGTCATTGTATTCCATGATGTTGGCTGGGCAATCCTCCACCGAAAGACAGTATCGGCCGAATATTTGGCCGAATCGGCCGAAACCGAATATTTGGCTGAGCCGACATTTGCCGAAACCAGATGATGAGCGCGTTATCGACATCTTCAAAGGACACACATTTCACGCATTTCACACTTCCCACCGGCCCCACGATCTTCTCCACTTGTCCAAATATCTTGCCCTTATTCTTCAAGATATCGTTCAATGTCTGCCGTTTGATGTCCAACTTCTCAGCTATGTCTGTTTTCTTCATCAGTGGATTTGCCTCGCAAAACTGGATAATGTCGTATTTTTCTTGGTAGGTTTTAGTTGTAAGCTTACGCTTAGTTGCCATTGTCCTGCCTGCAGTGCGATCAACGTGTGTACGCAGTTATAAATAGCCTATCACTGGCGGTGTACACCAATGAGCGAGCATCACGATTCCATGAAATCGGGCTTCTCATGAGGCAGCAGTTCTGTGTGACGAGTTAGGAGTGGTAATTTACTTGAGTTTCCATTACGTGGGAATGGACAACATCTGACGACTTAGACGAAGTGACGACTTAGAGATGACGACTTACAGAGGGATGACCCTTTATTCAAAGGGATTTAACATGAGATAAATTCGGGACTTTTTGACGCTGCCGACTTAGGCGAAGTGACGAGTTACACGCTGCCGACTTACACCTAGTCTACTATATATATATATATATATATATATATATATATATATATATATATATATATATATATATATATATATATATATATATATATATATATATATATATATATATATATATATATATATATATATATATATTCCTTGGTTTATTAATTAATTTGCTTGTTTCCAAGATATAGCAAGTATTATGTTTTGTTTACGCCGAACATTTTTCATAGTCTTTCATGTGATCATTTCTTTAATCAAATTGGGTCGTCATAATAAGAGTATGTTTTTTTCAGAAATAACTTGATTTATTCATCAATTAAAAATAATGCAGCGGTAGTCCGTTAAAACCCCCACCCCCATTTTTAGTCAGTTCTGAAGGAAGTGACTTATAAAATGAGGATCCATGTCTGTCGATCCGTCCGTCCGTCCGTCCACAATCAATCTTTCCATCATTATTCTACAACCTGTGGTCAGAATGACTTGAAACTCAGAGGGATGATACTTGGGGAAATTCCGCAGAACCTCCCGCAATAAAATCTAAGATTTGTCACCAATTGACTTAGTTGAAAATTAATCTAATCAATTAATATTGAAAGTCCTAAAACTCGAAGACTATTCATAGTTTTTGCTTCTGGTTTAGTATAATGGTTCAATGGAACAATGTCTACAGCTTGTCTGAGCATTTTTTCCGAATTTTTGTCCAGGAGGAAAGATAATGAGTCTTAATGAGTATGAAGTTCATTAGGGCCAATTCATCTTCAAAGTCCTAAAACTTGTAGACTATTAAATAGTTTTTGCTTCTGGTTTATTAATACTTATACTTTAAACCCATAAGGCAATGTATTTATTCCATCACTCATGGTATATATTTTTGGCCGCATCTCACGTTGCGAATGCTGGCTTGAAGAGAGTTTCGCGTTGTTCTTGTTCTTCTTCTTCTTCTGGTGAAGACAAAACCTTGAGGACGTGGTTTTTTATCTACAGGATCCGGATCTCCTTAAATACTAAACACCTGTACACATCCTCGCATTGAGGGTGCCTTTTGAGAGCGTCTATCATGAACTTTTAAATATATTCGGACATTTGCTTTAAAGTTTCGAAAAGTTCACATTACTATTTAAAGATTATTTCATTTAATGTGTTGTAATTTCGTAAATACACTTTTCTCGTCATGAACAGGAGCCTCCATGACGGGTCTCGCTATTGGCTCCATCAAGGCACGTGACGAAATATCGGAAGTTGTTGTTATTGCCTTTAGGATGTGGCTCTTAGACACATTTGTCCTTGTTTTATCATCAAATGCTGTTGGAGCTTTCTAGTGGGGGCAGATAACAGCAATTTTTGAGAGGAATCGTGCAAATGATGATACAAGCATCAAATTTGGCACATTTGCTCTCCAGGGGATTCTAATCAAATCTGCCTGATTGGCCATTTGAAAATCCAAATTTTGAAAAATTGGAAAAAAAAAAAAACTTCAAAAAAGTCAAGATCACGAATCAATGTTGGATGCTGGCTGAGATTGGTGAATGTTTCAGAAACATCATCAAAGACGTTCCAAGTCTGCCATGCAGTTTTCTTCCCTTTACCGTGGAAGGCAGACACGACGTCACGTCCAGTGAACGCATGAAAGTATGGGATCCCTCTTGCTTTCCCAAGTCCTATTGCAGAAACTACCTCATGGACTGGAATCCATCGCGCCTTGGCTCCTTGGCCAAAGGCAATCCACATGTTATCAAGACTTAGTTCCTGTAAGGATGGCAGTACAGATATTGCTATGACTAGTACGTCCGTGTCATTAGCCTTAATGATAATGGACTTGCTACCATCCGTCGTTGCATCCCTGGCGTGTCCAAATATTCGAGTGCCAGCTTCTTCATGACAACATGGAGACACAGCATCCAGTGACTTCCTTGTGTTGCTAATGGCATCTTCTCCTATTGTGACAATGACTGTGCTTGTCGTCTGTGCTTCACACATCTTTTCCGCAAGGAAGTGAAACAGCTCAGTCTTGTTGCTGTCATGTCGAAGAAAGCTTCTCCAGTTACTTCGGGTCTTACTGGTTCCTGTCAGTCTTCTTCTGATTAATTCCCCCCTTTTCAACCTTGCCTCGGACTTCAGACTTGACTTCTTGTACACATCAAACACTACGTCCACCCTCATAGGATTCCACCTGGCACCATAGGATTCCACCTTTGGGATGATGTCTTCTTTAGCATACTCATCAAATATCTTTGAACTGCATGGAGGTAGGGCACTGATAAGTGCTGAGCCATCAATGATGACTGCATCTCCGCTTGGTTCTCTGTCTGGGATGTTCACTTGCGCTTCAAGAATTTCAGCCAGCTGTGACTTCAAATTTTTTTGAAGTTTTTTTTTTTCTTCAAAATTTGGATTTTCAAATGGCCAATCAGGCATAGTTGATCAGAAAGCCCTGCAGTACAGAAATGCCAAATTTGATGCTTGTATCATAATTTGCACGATTTTCTACTATATACTACACTATTCTTACGGTCTCTGAGAATATTTCGTGTTTATAATTTTGAATAAGATTTATCTCTCCATAAACATCCTTTCTCTTCCATATACATTCAAGGTAATGTTGAAAGTTCATGGTCTCTTTTAATACACTCTTCTTTAGACCTTTAAGTTTCTTTTCACATTTGAACTCATTTAATCCTCTCGTTAAGTATTTATTAGCATATGCCTTTGATCTAACACCTACAAATTCACTTAGTATCTCTTCACCTAATTCATCTTTAAATTTTCCAACAACCTTTTTATTCTTATTTGAAAAGATCAGGCTTTTAGGATCATAATTACTTGTATCATAAATATCTTCATCTTCTTTCATATCTTTATAAACATCATCTGGAGTTATCTCGAGTATGAAGCTATCCATATCCATAGATAGCAATACAATATTCTCACCATATCTTTTCTTTAGATTATTATAAAGGTAATCATACATTAAATACTTTGAATGATCTAAAACAGATGTTCCCACATAAATCGGTTTATCTATCTTTATGCTCTCTTTATTCAAATGAACAGCATGCAAATTATCTGCAAATATTTCTACTCTTTTAAAGCTTGGTTTATTTATCAACTTCTCCACCTGCTCCCAAGTTGTAACAAGTCTTACATTTTGGCTATTCCTTATATTTTCCATTGTTTTACCAAATACAGGATTATTCATGAACTTATAAAAGTCCTTCTCAAAATCATTATTAGCCTTTGTTCTCGATTATAATCAATATATTGACCTAACCAATGACTTTGACTCAGCTTTAGTAACCTCTGTACCTTTTTAACTTGTAGTCCTGCTTCCATAAATTGCTTTAGATTTATTTGATGTAAAACGTACTTCTCTTTATCAAACAATGTTGTTAGTAATTTTGTTGTCAGAATATATTTAAACTCATTTGAAGAACTAAAGAAATGTTGTTGATAACCACCGAATAGCTCTTGATTGGGGATCTCTTTTTCAGCTCCATAAGGAAGGTCTTTATGTTTGTTATGAAGTTTTCTAGGATAGTTTAAATCTACTTCAAAATAATACCCACAATCCCGTTTATCGAAATCTTCTTGACTTGTGGAGATTATATCATCGAAGATAGATTTGAACTCATATTATTTTACCCATTTAAAATTACCATAGGGTTGAGATTCAGACATTGCCCAGCCATACAAGTTATTAGCATCAAAGTACATTAAGTAAGATGTGGGCTTATCAGATGAGAAGTCTGGAAGATATTTATTATTTGCTTTAGCATATCTCTTTGAACAAACTTGTGAAATTCCTTTTCTTTTAGCCTGTTAAAATAATGCAGTGGTAGTTCATTAATGCACCCAATTTAGATATATGTATATCTATATATAAGTATATATTCTGAATAGTTGTGTGTGTTGGTCTTTTATGCAATCCTCAATCGCTGGAACAGAATGAGTTGAAAACTAGTGGTTGTAGTGGAGAGGGTTGTTTCAAAAAAGAAAAAAATACCAACATGGAGCTGATACTCTAGGTTCCCTGCCTTTTAGGTGGCATGAGGAATAGATCTGTGTAATTTGAAAGCTAAATCTTGGACGGTTTTCGAAATATCACAAACACGAGCCAAGTTACCGAGATGGCTGCTGTGGCCACAGAATTCAGCCAATCACAGGAATAATCTTATTATGTTGAGATAATATCATGAGGAATAGATATCTGCAATATGAAAGATATATGTTCAACGGTTTTTGAAATATCGCGTACACAAAAGAACATGGACAGATTATCGGTCGGTTGCATGGAGCTCATTTAATGTCCCCCGTCTCTGATCTTGTCGGAGGGGCGGGGGACAAAAAGTGAATAGTTAGGGGGGAGGGTACGGAGGCCAATTATCTTTCTGTAAATGTCTGTCATATTGTGCCGCTCCCTGTGGGATGATTATTGCAAGTCATGCTGTCTGTAATTCGGGGAAAATGATCCCATGCATAAGTTCCGGATCTTTGCGAGTTTTGAATTTTTTTTTTAATCCACTTCATTCCCCTTCCTGAAGTGATTTGTGGTGTTTGCATTCATACAGCCCAAGCTCATCTCCCACCATGCCAGAGATACGTCTGAAGCACATTGTATCATGCAGCAGCGAGGACTCGGTAAGAAAACATGAGCAAGAACTGTATATATTGTTTTTTTCATTTCCTATTCTGTCAAGTGCACTTCATTTCCCAGACACAAACTAAAATTTAAAATCTTTTCCCTTATCTTATTTCCTCTATCATAGGCAAACTGGGCTGAGTTTTTCCGTGGATTTAGAACTAGCTTGGGTAGTCAACTGTGGACTCTGTTCTCGATTTTGAATCGAGTTATTTGCTCAGCTGACTCAGCCATTCCTTTCAACCCAGTTTAATGAAAGTCGTTCATGTGTGATTGCTATGGACTTGCATCAGTATGTCTGGAGAATCTTTGTTTGTCATTTTGCGAATGTACCTCTTTATATGATTTTTTTTTTACACTTGAGTGATGCATAAATAATCTCTTTTCCACTGTTGCACGTAGATGTCACACAGATAGCATAATTCCTGTTATGTACTAAATATATCAAATTAAGGCTTTATAAAGGTTGCTGGCTCACTAAAATCTAAATTGACCAATGAATTATACGGTAAATGGCCACATCAAAAACAATTTATTTTCTCAAACTTTTCATGAATTTGCATTAGCTCGCTTTAAATATTGTTAGGTCCAGTGGGTAGGAGTGATTGTTTAAAATGCCTTAACCATATGGGAATTCCGTACTTTGTATAACCTTTTAAGACATGTATTATCATATTTTTCAGTGTACAAGTCAATACTTTTTTTCCCCAGAAGTCCGGGCCTCAACTTGTACTTAGAATTGACTTATCTGTGGTTTAAGACGTTGACTTGCATAAATGAAAAAAATTTGCAAGGTGTGATATTTTCTGAAATAAATTGTACAAATGTTAATTTAAAACGCACGACAGCAAGTTTCCACTTCATGTCTTGGATGCGTTCCTGGAAAGTGCGACGTTAAGCAAAACAATGTTAAGCAGGCGAGATATTCTCATAGACATAGTGTTATATTGTGGGGAATGTGTTCCCACGGCAAATTTTTTGTCACCTTAACGTCACTTTAACCTCACTTAACTACATATTGGAGACAAACAATAAAACAAGCCGGTAGGCGACATGGCTGCTCGCTCTAGATGGAAAGCTGGCCGATGCGACTTGCCGATATTCATGTACATGCTATCAATCAATTTAGTACAATAAATATGATTATCACAGCCCTCTTAGTTTGCGCCCAGAAGCCCGCCTTGTGAAATTTCAGGCATGCTTCCAAAGAGACTCTAATAAATGGCAGCCCTGGTTATTCCATTTATCTATTCGCTAAAGTTTATATTTTTTATATGATGCTGTAAGACATTCTCCTTGGGAACAAAAAAACAGGTCCCTCGGAGGTCCAGTTTTCGGAGGTATTGTTTTTTTTTGTACAGTCCACAATAAGTTTACGATGTACGATAAAGTATTGTCGCGAATTCGCGCTCGCCGGTGTGCGAGCGGCCACGTAACTCGAATCACGGCACGTCGCCCACCGGACGGACAATTCCATCGTGACCCTCTCGGACTAACGCCGAGAACTAGTCACGGGTGGGCCTTTCGGCCTCACCACAATTGTGCCAATTGGCCCCCCGCGTGGGATCCCCCCCGCGTGGATCGGAAGTGGGCGTGTATCATTCCTGATCTGACCTTTCCTCGGAAAGGCCGCTTTTTGCACCCGCGGCTCAGCGCGCGTCCCGCACGAGGCCAGGACAGCCTGACGCTCGGTGCCCACAAGCAGTGCGGGAATGGCGGCAGAAGGAGGAGAGGTGAAGGTGGTGGAGGGTTTATTGTGGCGGTGACGGCCATGGCGACGCTTGAAATGGCGGTGATGCAATGTTTACGGGAGCGAGCCGTGACGCTAAAGGTCGTGGCTGTTGGCGTTGTTGTTGTTGTGAAGTGGCGTTGCGGTTGGTGGTTGTTGTGTGATGGCGGTTGAGACGTGGTTGGTTCAAAATAAAGGTAGAACAGAAAAACGGCTATCTTAAAGGGTCGCAGCCCGAATGAATCACATTTATTCCCTCTAAACAACGGGTTTGGGGCTAACTACACATGTACTTACAGAGATATCTCACCTACGGGACCTGAATGGTGGTTTGCGAATTTCTTCAACCACAACAGTATTTTAGCTGTTGCTAAGCTACCAAATTTCATTGGAATCGGTTGAGTGGTTTAGCCCCTAGGCTTGACCAAAGTTTTGCGGACAGACAGACAGATGGAAATGTCCAGAATAAGGGTGCTCTAAGAGCAGCCAAAAAATCAATGAAGAACATAAATTAAATACACAAATGGACAATTCATTTAACTGTTACAGAGGTACTCAACAAAATGTAGGAATGGGAGAGGGGTGGGTATGGAGTGAAGGGGTTACAGGGAGGGAGAGGTAGCCCTTCATGTCTTGGGCGGACTGTTGGCTGCTCTTAGAGCACCCTTATTCTGGACATTTCCATCTGTCTGTCTCTGTCCGCGAAACTTTGGTCAAGCCTAGGGGCTAAACCACTCAACCGATTCCAATGAAATTTGGTAGGTAGGACCAATATTTCTGGGAATCGTGTGCTTTCGAATATGGGACCCCGGCCCCTAGCAACGGCATAGCAACGGCCCTTTAAAGTGGTCAAAAATCGAAAAATAAAAAAATCGAAGCTTAGAGTTCTGTGTGCAATCTATATAGCTCCCTTCATGCCAATTTGCAGCCCTAACAAAAAATATTTGTAGGAGGAGATAGGTTTTGGGCGAGTACATGTCGAACATTTCATAAACGGTTAATTGTGAATATCTGGAAGAGAAAGAGTCTGATTTTGATGAAACTTGGGTGAAATGTGTACAATGTGGCTAGCATGTACACAATAATGAATGGTTGCTATGCACACCTCCGTTGCTTAGCAACAGCTAAAATACTTTATCGTACATCGTAAACTTATTGTGGACTGTACAAAAAAAAACCAATACCTCCGAAACTGGACCTCCGAGGGACCTGTTTTTTTGTGCCCAAGGAGAATGTCTTACAGCATCATATAAAAAAATAAAATGTTTTGCGAATAGAGAAATGGAATTACCAGGGCTGCCATTTATTAGAGTCTCTTTGGAAACATGCCTGAAATTTCACAAGGCGGGTTTCTGTGCGCAAACTAAGAGGGCTGTGATAATCATATTTATTGTGCAAAATGATTGATAGCATGTACATGAATATCGGAAAGTCGCGTCGGCCAGCTTTCCATCGAGAGCGAGCAGCCATGTCGCCTACCGGCTTGTTCAAATAATTTGTGGGTTTGGAAGGCAAAAGAGAGGTATGCCCAGAGCGATACAGCGCTGCCTTGCCGCTCGTCTTGATCGGTCTTTCAGATGAGTTGCGTGACAAATCTGGAATTGAGAAATCTCCGATGGAGCTATCAAACAGGCTGGGGTGAATCCGGAGTGTGATCAGATCACCAGGGATTAATGCGAATACTGTGCAGTATTTGTACAAAACAAATTTTGTGTTGAGAAAACCAAGAACTCTAATCAAGGCTGCAAAGCTATGTGGACAAACATTGAGTGCTCGTATTACAATGTGTCAGGTGGTAATTTCTATCTCACCTGGAATGTAGTTCCGGGGAGATTATGGGATGGCGTGTCGTCCATCCGTCCGTCCGTCCCTCCACAAACACTTGCAACTTCTCTGAAATTCTTCTTCTTCTTCTTCTTCCTCTTTCAGCTTGCTCCCGTTCGGGGTCGCCACAGCGGATCAGCCGTCTCCATTTTGCTCTATCCTCCACATCTTCAATTGACACTCCAACCACCCGCATGTCCGCCCTCACCGCATCCATGAACCTCTTCTTTGGCCTTCCTCTTCTCCTCCTGCCTGGCGTCTCCATCTTCAACATCCTTCTCCCGATATACTCCGTTTCCCTCCTGTGCACATGTCCAAACCATCTCAATCTCGCCTCTCTCACTTTGTCTCCAAACCGTCCTACCTGCGCTGTCCCTCTAATATACTCATTTCTTATCCTATCCATCCTCGTCACTCCCAACGAGAATCGCAGCATCTTTAACTCTGCCACCTCCAGCTCCGCTTCCTGTCTTATTGTTAGTGCCACCGCCTCCAAACCATACAACATAGCTGGTCTCACTACCGTCTTATATACTTTCCCCTTCACTCTTGCAGCTACCCTTCTGTCACAAATCACTCCTGCAACTCTTCTCCACCCACTCCATCCTGCCTGCACTCTCTTTTTCACTTCTCTCCCACACTCTCCGTTACTTTGGACAGTTGATCCCAAGTATTTAAACCAATCCACCTTCCCCACCTCAACTCCTTGCAACCGCACCATACCACCACCCTCCCTCTCATTTACGCACATGTACTCAGTCTTACTCCTACTGACTATCATTCCCCTTCTCTCCTGTGCGTACCTCCACCTCTCAAGGCTCGCTTCAGCCTGCTCCCTACTCTCCCTACAGATCATGATGTCATCCGCGAACATCATAGTCCATGGAGACTCCAGTCTGATCTCATCCGTCAACCTGTCCATCACCATTGCAAACAGGAAAACAGACTGTAATCGAGCAACTTCTCTGAAATTACACACACGATTTTGATGAAACTTGATCACAACCTTCATCACCCGCTATGCACTAAAGTTTCTTCACGGCATTAAAAATATCGGGGTCAAAGGGGTAGTGTTGGGGGAGGGGTGGGGAGGGTTGTCCCCCAAAGTATGCATTTGTTTTCTTCTCCGAAAGTACACACACAATTTCAATGAAACTAGAGCTCAATCTTCACCACCCTTGATGTACTAAAGTTTTTTTCACGACATTAAAAAAATCTGGGTCTAATGGTGTTTCCTTGGGGGGGGGGGGATTTCCCCCCAAAATATGTATTTGCTTTCTTCTCAGAATCTGCACACACAATTTCGATGAAACTTGAGCACAACCTTCATCACTTGTGATGTACTGAAGTGTATTCCCGACATTAAAAAATAAATCCATAGGTATTTACTTTCTTCTACATTACATATTTTGAAGCTCATTCACAGCTACCAGTGGTTCCCTGGTTTTCTTATCCAGCTACTACCGAGTGAGCACCAAGGGGTATTGCCCCTATTTATAACTTACCTGATATGTCGTTCCAACTAGGTTATGGGATGGCGCGGCGTCCGTCCGTCTGTCCATCCACAAACATTGGCAACTACTTTTCTGAAAATACACGTACGATTTTGATGAAACTTGACCACAGCCTTCATTACCCAGTATGCACCAAAGTTTGCTCATGGCATTAAAAAAAATCTGGCTCAAAAGGGGTGTTTGGGGCGGGGGAGGGGATTGCCCCCCAAAATAGGTATTTGCCTTCTTCTCAGAAACTACACACACAATTCCGATGAAACTTGACCACAACCTTCCGGTTCCGGTTTTGGAGCGGCGAGAGGTCTCCTTCGGGGCTCCCTGCTGACGTTCTCAAAGTTAAGTTTCCGGTTGTTATTTGTCCCGTTTTAACTGTTTAATTTTCTCACCTACATGTTACTGTGTGTTCCTAGTTCGGTTTTGTTTCAAAAATCGTGCTATTTTGTGAGTATTTTTGTCGACGTTCTTACCTGGTGTTTGAGGCCTACCGGTTCCACTCGGTGTTGAGATCGTTTTTTTTTGTTTGTTTTGTTTGTTTTTTCTCCCCATTCCCTTCAATTTCTATCCTCCCCATTACCTTCAATTTTCATCCTCCCCACTTTCCAAACATCCCCCATTCTCCCAACTAATCTCTTTCTTATCTCAAAAAAAAATAAAAAAATATATATATATATACACAACAACAACACGCTCACCTTCTCCCGATTCTGCTTCTTCTTCTTCCTCTTAACTTCCTCCTCGTCTTCTTCCTCGATTTTTTTTTTTCTACACTTCCATGACCTAATCTGTTGAACTCTCTCATACATTAATATTAACAACAAAAACGATCTTATAATACTTCATCTTCCTCTCTCACACATGTGGTACTCTTTACTGTTTCATAATGCACTACTCTTCTGCTATTTTAATAGATTGCTGTCATTTCGACCTCTCCTTCATGCCTTGCCTAAAAAATCCAACTATTACAGCGCTTCTTCTCTCCATTCTCTGAATTCGCCTTCATTGCATCCATCAAGAATTGTGTTAAATCGCATCTCTGACCTAAAACTTTTAAAAACCACAGTTTGCCATGGATGCTCGCTTTCCATCAACCATTCTTTTTTTCCAACTTCAGTGCCAACTCACCCCCCTCACCCCTCACTCTCACTCTCAAAGCAACCATCCCACTCTTCTCCCTCCAAGCCTCCCTCTCACCTCTCTCAAAAATTCCCCCTCACCTTTCTCCCACCTTTCATCCCCCTCACTCGTCCTTCTCTAAGTTGCCCCCCTCTCATCCACCAACCTGCCTCCCTCCACTGCCCTCTCACCTCCATCTCTTCACTCCACCTCCTCAAATCCTCAACTGCCTTCTTCCTTGTCTCTTGTCCCCCTCTCTCCCCCAGCACCACAGAGCCTTTTCTCCTCCTCATTCGGCCCCCTCCCCTCGCTATTCTGCAATACCCCACACTCTTTCAGCAACCCTCCTTACCTCCCCCCCTCGTCCCTTGTCCTACCCTCCCCCTCCACCTCCTGCACCTAAAGCCTCCTCCCCTACCTCTTTATTAAAAGTGTGGACCTCAAATATCCGGGGCTTTCGCTCAAACCTTTCAGATCTTTCCATACAGGTTGCCACTGACAAACCAGACATTATCTGCCTAACAGAAACTTTCCTCTCCCAAGACGTGTCTGACTCCCAAGTATCTCTCCCTGGTTACTCCCTCTTACGGTATGACAGACCTGAGCCTCGTCCTGGTGGAGGTGTTGCTCTCTCCATGCACTGCTCTCACTCCCCCACACCCCCAGGAATACCTCTGGCTTCGGCTTCCCCTCCACTCCCACCTCATGTTTAAATGTGTACTGTACCGTCCACCGAAGTGATGACTCCATCTACACCTCACTATCAGAAAACATGGACCATCTTCTATCTTCTCATCCTCTCTTCTCTCTTCCTCTTATGTGGTGACTTCAATTGTCATCACGCCAGTTGGCTAGGTGTGGGTACCTCTCTCACCTGCCATGGCACCTCAGCAAAAGCTTTCTGCGACTTATTGGGACTGACTCAATCGGTCAACTTCCCGACCCGGATCTCAACCAATGATTCCATCTCTTCTGGATCTGATTTTGACAAATTTCCCTGACAATATCTGCTGCTCTTCCTTCGCTCCAATTGGTTCTTCTGACCACGTCCTTGTTAAAGTGGACATCTCTCTGGCTGTTATCAGAGAACCACCTCACCGCCATCGAGTCTGGCATTTCACTCAAGCCGACTGGCAGGGTCTCCGAGCAGCCATCAAACTTACAGACTGGTCTCCTATCACTACTTTCTCAAACATCAACTCATCCTGGGAATTCTTTCAAAGAAACTTGCTCTCCCTCATGCACAGATTTATCCTGTCTCGTGTTCAGTTGTCTTACCCTTCCTCCCGCCCTTGGTTTACTGAAGCTTGTGGCGAGGCAGTTGTCCTGAAACAACTTGCCTTTGCCTCATGGAAAGCAAACCCAACTGAGGGCAATCTCAGTTCTTTCCACAAAGCTCAGAACAAGTGTGTATCTACCCTCAGGAGAGCCAGAAAACAACATCTTTCTCATCTCAAGTCTGAACTCTCAAACCTCTCTCCCTCCTCAAAATCCTGGTGGCGTTTAATCAAATCTGTTTCTGGTGTATGTTCCCCCTCCATCCCCTCCCTTACCTCAAATGGCCACACTGTTGATTCCACACGTGATAAAGCTGAATGTCTAAACTCGGTGTTTGCAGCTAAATCTTGTGTCCTAAACCCATCACTATCTCTACCCACTTTACCCAGTCGGACCCAACTGTCTCTGGACTCTGTATCCTTTTCTCCTGACAAGGTGGAGAGCTTGCTTTCAAACCTCGAGTCAGATTCTGCAACCGGTCCAGACGGCATCAGCCCACGTGTCCTCAAAGCCTGCTCTTCTGCTCTTGCTCACCCTCTCTCTGTTCTATTCACCCTCTCATTTGCCCAAGGTCATCTGCCATCTGCTTGGAAATCTGCTGACATCACTGCCCCACATAAAAAAGGTGCAAAAACAGATCCCTGTAACTACAGACCAATCAGCCTTCTCCCAATCATCAGCAAGGTTATGGAATCCATCATCGCTTCAGACATGAAATCCTTCCTCTTCTCCAATGGCTTGATTTCCAATCATCAATTTGGTTTCAGACAAGGTCACTCTACCCTGGATATGCTGCTTCTGCTCTCTCATCAATGGATGGAGGTCCTCAATGCCAGACAGGAAATCCGAGCCGTATCCCTGGACATATCACGTGCTTTTGACACAGTTTGGCACCCTGCACTACTCACCAAACTCTCTTCCCATGGTATTCAAGGCCATCTCCACTCATGGCTCGCAGACTTCCTCTCCTGTCGCAGTTAACGTGTGGCCCTAAATGGAGTTCTTTCATCCCCTCTTCCTGTGCAGGCTGGAGTTCCTCAGGGTAGCGTTCTGGGCCCTGTTCTTTTTCTGGTTTTCATCAATGATCTCTCGGACTCTCTGGAAAATCCTCTATTTCTCTTTGCCGATGAGTCCACCCTCTGCCATACCATCTGTCATCCCTCAGACCGGCAAGCAGCAGCTTCTTCGCTCACTGCAGATCTGGATAAAATCACAAACTGGTCCAACACGTGGAACATGTCTTTCAATCCAGACAAATCTCACACTCTCACTATGTCTCTTCGAAAGGACTGTTTAGAAACCCCCCCCCCCATCCACTTTCTCAACAATCCTCTGGAAGAAGTCTTTTCTTTCAAGCTTTTGGGTCTCACTATCTGCCATGACCTTTCCTGGGAAAGTCACATTTCCAACCTCGCCTCAAAAGCCAGTCGCCGACTGGGAATCCTCTGTCGTGCAAAGTCCTTCCTCGGCCCTCTTGAGCTCCTGACCACTTACAAAGCTTTTGTCCGTAGCCTGATGGAGTACTGCTCTCCCCTCTGGGCTGGTGCTCCTGCCTCCCACCTTTCTCGGCTTCACGCTGTCGAAACCAGGGCATTTAAGATCATCGGCATCTCCCGCAATGAAGCTGAGTCTTTGGGCCTCTCACTCAGTCACCGCAGGTTGGTCGGTGGTCTTTCTGTCTTCTACCGACTCCTCTCCAGCCTTGCCCCCCCTGCTCTCTCTGCGATTTGTCCCCACCACATTTCCACAGGGCGCTCAAGGTCCGCCAACAACCCCCTTCTGGTAAAACTACCAAAATCACGAATCACTACTCATCTTCACTCTTTCATTCCTCTTTTTTCCCGCCTTTGGAATAAACTTCCTCACTCTATTCTTTCCCATTCTTCCCTCCAGGCTTTCAAAACAGCTGTTCACCACCACCTCTTATCTTCCCCCATCCAAATCCTCGATCTTTTCTACCCCCGATAATCCACCCAAGCCCACTTCCTTCAATTCCCCTGCTTTCCTTCCTGTAATGTCCATCTTCTCTTCGCCATGTTCCCCGTGCCATCCCCATCCCTCTCCCTTCCACAGTTCACCTAATGTGTCTGTTCCCCACTGTTTTGTCCCTTCCACTCCCGCCCGTCTTGTCTCATGCCTCCTTGCTGTGAGTTGTGTGTTAGCTCTCATACGAGCCTCGACCAAGGTATACAAAAAAAAAAAAATAAAAAAAAAACCTTCATCACCCGTGATGTATCCAAGTTTATTCACGGCATTAAAAAACTAGAACGGGCACTCATAGAGCGCATACCTTCGCCGCCACTACTTTTTTTGTTCTTGGTATGAGTGTGGGGAACTGGTTTCATATGAATGGTCTTATGACACAAACCACATATCTATAATGTCATGACCACCCCCCCGACTTTCGGGGGCTACGGACTAAACAACAATCAACTCACGTCATTTTGGCGAGTCTTCACTTGCAAGCTCGGTGAATACAACGTTTCAACAAGAGAAGGTAATCTCGTTTGATGCTGGTTTCATGCAAATCGAATAAGAATTGACTGAGTTATGCCGAAAACCGCATATTTTTCAAGGGCGTGACCCCCCCCCCCCGACATTTTACCCCAACCGGTGACATGTGTTATGACGTCATTATGTCACAAGATTGGGCATTAAATTCTGAACATTTTGGTGCTGGGTTCATGTAAAGCGGACAAGAATTGACCACGTTATGACAAAAACCGCATATTTTTCAAGGTCGTGACCCCCCTGACCTTTGACTCCTAACCGGTAACAAGAGTATGGGCGTCATTGTGTCATATTGCATATCACAAGATGAGGCGTTGAATTCTGAACATTTTGGCGTTAGTTGCATGCAAATTGAATAAAAATTGACCGTGTTATCGTAAAAAGACGATTTTGACCTTTTCGTGACCTTGACCTTTGACCCGAACGATCCCAAAATCTAATCGAATGCTTCCTGGCTAATAACCAATCATCCCACCAAATTTCATGCAATTCGGTTTAATACTTTTTGAGTTATACGAATCACAAGATTACAAATAAATAAATAAATAAATAAATAAATAAATAAATACACGCCGACCAAAACATAACCTTTCGCAGAATGCGAAGGTAATCATTTTCTGAAGGGGTCTACGGAGCAAGTTTCTGGCGAGGGCAGGGGGGTGGGGCGTTGGGGGACGGGGGTTGTCCCCTAAAAGAGATATTTGCTCTCTTCTCAGAAACTACACAAACAATTGGCATGAAACTTGACCGCAACCTTCCTCACCCATGTCTTAACAAAGTTTGTTCACGGCATTAAAATATAATAATCCATAGATATTTACTTTCTTCTCCGTTACATATTTTGTAGGTCATCCATGCCTTCCAGTGGTTCCCTGATCTTCTTATCCAATCACTACCAGGTGAGTGTCCAGGCATAATACCCCTATTTTTTTTAAGGGTAGTGAACTGTGACAAAATGTACAGTAATGTGCTCTGAACCAGTGCTGATAATGATTCTGTTGCTTGTTTTTCATATATGATTGCAAACATGTTGTTATTCATTCCTAATTTATTCGAAAGGTTGTCTCACAAAGTAATTCAAAACATAGGGGAAATACCCCTGGGCGCTCACCTGGTAACGGCTCGTTAAGATAACCAGGGAACAGGTTGGTTAAGATATGAGATAAGGCTGGTTAAGTTAAGATAAGAGAAGAAAGTAAATAGCTTTGGATTTTTTTTTTTTAATGTTGCAAATAACCTTTGGTACATCATCTTTGTATTACTAAAACTCTAATCATATATATATATATATATATATATATATATATATATATATATATATATATATATATATATATATATATATATATATATATATATATATATATATATATACACATACATATACATATATATATATATATATATATATATATGTATATGTATGTATGTTCCCGAAATACAGCCAAAACGGTACACGATAGCGCAAAAATTTTCGGGCCACCTGACGCACCATTCGCCTGCGGTGTGCAGTATGAAGTGTTGTTCAAATTGGGCAACGAAAAAAATTATTAAAAAATCAATTCCTGATTCAGTCAAGTACTCTTCGGGAGTTTTGATCAATGCAAACAACCTCAGCGGTATAGTTTACTGGAGCTATCTTTTTTTTTCTTGAAATGATTTTTTTCATCAACCGCTGTCACAATGGGAACCCAACGGGTTCACGGGTCGTCTAGTGGGTGATAAAAGTTGTGGTCAAGTTTTATCAAAATTGTGTGTGCGGTTTCAGAGAAGAAAGCAAATACAGTCAACCCCCGCTTTATCGCGGTTCACCTATCGCTCCCAAGGGTTCATCGCGGGTTTTCCCTTGGAACGTAACTAATTTTTTCTGCGGATTCCCCCGGTATATCGCGGTAATAATGTATAAAATATAAATTATTTAAGCAATAAATTATAACGCGTGGTGCTCGACCAGTCACACAACGCACGAGACAAAGTTTCGCTTGTGAACTTCGAATATTTTCTCCGTTTTTTTTCTCCAAGCCCCACGATACCGCTCAAACGCCCTGCACCTTCTAAGGCTTCTGGCAAGGAACCGAAGTGCCAGAGGAAGGTCCTGACACTCCAGGAGAAGGTTAAGGTGCTCGATATGCTTCGGGAAGGAAAAATGTTTGCCACCGTTGGACGAGCACTGCTCATACCCAGCACCTCAAAACCGACCAGACCAGATGAGTCGATCTCCAGCACCTCAAACCCAATCACTGCCAAACCAACGAGATCAGACGAGTCGATCTCCGGTACCTCAAACCCAATCACTGCCAAACCGACCAGACCAGACGAGTCGATCTCCGGCACCTCAAACCCAATCACTCCCAAACCGACCAGACCAGAGGAGTCGATTTTTTTTTTTTTGGGGGGGGGGAGGCGTCCATTCATCGCGGATTTTCACTTAGCGCGGGGAGGTTTGGAACATAACCCCCGCGAGAAACGGGGGATTACTGTACATATTTTGGGGACAACCACCCCCCCTCCCCGTTGACCCTCTTACACCCCGATGAAATTTTTGATTTTTTTTTTTAATTGTGTGAACAATCTTTGGTACATCACGGGCGATGAAGGGGGCGGTCAAGTTTCATCGGAATTGTGTGTGTATTTTTTCAGAATAAAGCAAATACCTCTTTTGGATGGGAACCCCCCCCCCGCCTTAGACGCCCTAAGAGCCGGATTTTTTATGCCCTGAACAAACTTTGGTCCATTCATGGTGATGAACATTGTGGTAAAGTTTCATTGAAATCATATGCGTAGTTTCAGAGAAGAAGTTGAAAGTATTTGTGAACGGATGGATGGATGGACTGACAGACGGACGATGTGCCATCCCATAAGTTCCCCGGAACTGAGTTCCAGGTGAGCTAAAAATGGGAAAATTAGCCAATTCAACTTACCTGTATACTCCAAATCGACTTACAGGCCAAAAAATATGGTAAATGGATGTGGAAAAGAGTAAGTTGTCCGTTGTTTTGCTTGGTGATGGCTTCGTGGTTAGGGTGTTGAGCTTGGGATCCTTGAGTCCTGAGTTCAAATCCCACTTTATGTTTAATTAATACCAGGTGGGGTTGACTCAGCCTGTCATCCTTCTGAGGTTGGCAAAATGAGTACCAGCTTGCTGGGATGATTGATCCTTTTGAGTCCTGTGTCGGAGTGGCGACCCGTCCAGGATTGTGCCCAATAGCCCAGGAGACTGCTTCGGCAGCACCGATGCTCTGTACAGAGTATGGTCCTGATGGATGGATGGATGGATGGATGGATGGATGGATGGATGTCTGTCGTTGCTATGCCAAGGTGACATTGATGTCCAAAATAGTGGTAAGGTGTTATGTTTTTGTTTCCCATACTGTCCGGAATCAGGTGATGCCAGGTAAGTGTGGATGACATTAGATCGCAAAGAACAATGTGGGTTGGGACATGCTATTTTGTGGTTCTTTGATGCTGGCGAATAATGGTGAGGACTCCATGCCGTGCAGAGCCATTATTGGCTGCAAAGCACATGTTCATGTCGGGCTTCGATTGGTGGCAGTCTGTTGTTACCGTCATGCATACCACGGGCGCTCATTCGCTGGTGGGATGTGGGATGATCTACAGTCTATCTTTAGGGAAAAGGTGGGTGTAAGCAGGGAGCAAAGAAATATGTATGCAGAGCTGGAGAACTGAGCTCTCTCGCTCTCTCTCTCGCTCTCTCGCTCTCTCTCGCTCTCTCTCTCTCTCCCTCGCTCTCTCTCTCGCTCTCTCTCGCTCTCTCTCGCTCTCTTTGGGCCTTTTCCTCTTTTGAGTGGGTGTTTGAGCTGCCTGGTCCCTGCAGTGTGCTCTATGCCACTCACCCTGACATCTGCTCAGTACCATTCATCCAGCCAGTTGCCCTGCACCACTTGTTAATCCACAAACTGCTGGCCTCATTAGGTCCCAGCTATCCATCATCTCTGAATTGCCTGTATTGGTGAGCAGCATACACAACCGGTCAAAAGTTTGAGAACACCCCTATTTTTCCAGTTTTTACTGAAATTTAAGCAGTTTAATGTTTTAATGGACTCTAAAATTAAAGCATAGAACAAATAAACAATTGTAATTATTAAAATAAAAAAGAAATCATGGAATCGTTTTGTTGAACAAAATTTAATCTAAATTTTTGACTCTTCAAAGTAGCCACCTTTTGCAGGTATAACAGCTGAACATACTCGTGGCATTCTTTCCACAATTAAATGGAAATCAAATATTGTTTGGAAAGTTCTTCCCAACACTGTTGCAGAAGTTACCGCAAATGTGGTGCACTTGTAGGTTACTTTGCTTTCACCCTTCTGCCCAGTTCATCCCAAACCAGCTCGATGGGGTTTAAGTCTCGAGACTGTGCTGGCCATTCCATGATTTGAAGTCTACCGTCTTGTGTTTTTCTTTTAAGGTAGTTCTGACAGCCTGGAGGTATGTTTTGGGTCGTTATCTTGCTGTAGGATGAACCCCTGACCAACTAGGCGTAAACCAGAGGGTATTGCATGGCACTGCAAAATGCTGTGGCAGCCCTTTTGTTTCAGGATGCCAGTCACTCTGTGCAAGTCGCTGACTCTGGATCCAGCCAAAGAGCCCCAGATCATCACGCTTCCTCCTCCATGTTTGACAGTTAGTGTCACACACTGAGGAACCATCCTTTCACCTACTCGACGGCATACAAAAACCCTGCGTGATGAACCGAAGATTTCAAATTTTGATTCATCGGTCCATAAGTCCTTGTTCCAGTTTTTAGTAGTCCACTGGCGGTGCTTTCTGGCCCAGGCAAGCCTCTTTTTCTTATTTTGCCATCTTGCCAATGGCTTTCTTCTTGCCATTCGACCTGTCAAACCTGCAGCTCAAAGTCTTCTCTTCATAGTTGAAACTGAGACTTCCTTACTTTGACCAGTGTCAAGCTGTGCTTGAAGCTGCTGTCCTGTGAGCCGCCTATCACGCAAGCTGTTGACGCTCAGAAACTTGTCTTCTGATTGTGTTGTGGCTTTGGGTCTGCCAGACCTCTTCCTGTCAGAGTTTCCTCCAGTTTCCAAGTGCCTTTTGATGGTGTAGGAAACTGTACTCATTGACACCTTGGCTTTTTGCAATTTCTCTAAAGGAAAGACCTCCACTTTTAAGGGTTATAATGATCTGTCTGTCTTCCTTTGTTAATTGTCTTTTTCTCGCCATTATGATAGCAACATCCTACTTCCTGCAATGCAATATTGTCCAAATAATGCTTCAGAGGGTGTAGCAACGCAGTCTGTTCCAACACTGCTTTTATACAGACAGAGGGTTTGTAACTAATCAACAAAAGTTGGGACACCTGTAGCAATTGTTTGCATCAACTTTCAAGGCTTAATTTACTTCCATTGCTGCAGAACAGCTGCAGTTACTCACCCTTTATTTGTTCCCTGAAAAGGGCCTTTTCTAACAACTCTGAAATTTACATTAATTTTCAGTTTTTGGTAACCTGAACTTTTTTTAACCTCTACCAGTTTACTGCTAAGCTTTGTACCATTTCAAATTATTCACTGGACTTGAACTGCTTAAATTTCAGTAAAAACTGGAAAAATGGGGGTGTTGTAATACTTTTGACTGGTAGTGTATGAAGCACTGTTATACAAGAAAGGATAAAAATATGAAATTGGGAACTTCTGTATGGTGGGAGACGGTTTAACTTCAGACTAGTTGGTTTTACTTCAGTTGTTGGGATGATGTTGGAGACGTTAATTAGGGATTGGATGGGGACCATCCATCTATCCATTGGAACTGTAAAAGAAATTCTGAAGTCATCCTGTACATTTGAGTCATTTATTTAACAAACAACATAAACAAATACAAACAAACAAAAATACATATGCACATATGGAGTAATCTGGAGAGAAGAACACAGTCTTGCTCCAGATCTCTGAAATTCATGGAGAATTTTAGTTCTTTATATAGTGTTCAGTGAGATTTGAGTCATTTATATAGTGTTGAGCCTGGTGTTGGCGCAGTGGTTAGGGCAGCGGCTTGGGATCCAAGAGGTCCTGAGTTCAAGCCCCGTTGGGCCACTGAATTAATACACCAGGGGGTTGACTCAGCCTGTCATCCTTCCGAGGTCGGCGAAATGAGTACCAGTATACTGGGCCGGTGTATACCCCGGTTAAAATAGGTGTACCTTATCCCTGTGTCGTAAGAGGAGACCAGGGTTGCGTCAGGAAGGGCATCCGGCGTAAAATATGTGCCAAATCACTATGCGGATCATACGGATGATCCGCTGTGGCGACCCCTAACGGGAGCAGCCGAAAGAAGAAGAAGATATAGTGTTCAGTGAGACACAGCTCTTTGTCATTTTCAAACGATGGCGCCACAGTTTGTCAGGTCGATGTATTTCCAGGTGGAAATCATTTTCAGCTTTTGTGCAGCAATCAACCTAATTTTGAAGGATTGTAGCATCTATTTCAAGACCAGATGTGTAAAATCTCTCCCAGCACAGAATGACGTCAAAACTGAAATCCATTGGGTACTTTGATGGATCACATACAATTTATGGTTTGGAAGTGGAAAAGTTCAGTCCGCTTCTTAACAGATTAGGGAATTATATGTAATATGAAACAATCAGAGTTTAGTGAATACATCTGGACATTTCCTGAGACCAACATTCCAGTTGAGTTAAAATATTTTTCTCCTATCAAGCTTGCTGGTACCATATATCTATCATTTCATAAAATCCCTTAGTAAGTAAAATATATTTAAATAACAGGCAATTCTTTTTATGCTGAATTAAAGCTTATTTGAAAGGTCGGCCTGCTTATTATATCTTTACGAGACAGGTCGATCGTGTTTCAATACAGAGGAAAGATATGATGATGTAGTTCAAAAGTAGATACATGTTCAAGCACATGAAATCATAACATATTTGAGTACATTTTCCATTACAGATTTATAACAATACATTAATTTTAATATCAAGTTTTAGTTCACAACATTTTATTTTTGTTTTTATCACCCTCAAGCATTATGCTAATGTTGGAGAAATTGCATTGACAGGACCATACTCTGTGCAGAGCATTGGTGCTGCCGAAGCAGTCTCCTGGGCTATTGGGCACAATCCTTGACGGGTCGCCACTCCGACACAGAATACAAGTAAGCTGGTACTCATTTTGCCAACCTCAGAAGGATGACAGGCTGAGTCAACCCCACCTTGTATTAATTCAACAGCCAAGTGGGATTTGAACTCAGGACCCTGGGATTCCTCGCCCACCACTCTCGCCATTAAGCCAACACCAGGCATGATGGGGAACCATTTATATAAATTTAAGTTAATTACAAGTCTGAAGACGACAATGGAACACAAGCGGTATTTGACGATGTAGATTGTTTCAGAAGTCAAGGCTGAGACGATGTCATAATTTTTGACGAATTTATAAAAATGATCAACATGATGTGGTACGGGTGACAGGTTATTAGCTGCAAAATGTCGAAAACCCGGTTTCGTTCAACAACTTTCAAAATTTGACCTTTGCATAACCTTTAAAGGTCACGAAACAATGTTGTGCACATTAAAAATAAGGAAACAGGATACGTGCTATAGCTTATTGGAGTTAGTTCGTCGAAGAAGGTCGAAAACCCGGCTCAATTCCCACAACTTTGAAAATTTGACCTTTGTGGCCTTTAAAGGTCAAAGGTCAAGGATTATGACCTTTGGTTCAAAACTTCCTCTGGAACATTCCAGGAACAATATAACGTCATATAGGCTATATGGCATTTCGCACTCCTCGGATGAATTATCCATACTTTGATGAAATCAGCGTAAAAACAAACTTGAAGGGGGTGCCACGGGCAAGGTGTTCGAGATAGAGCAAAATGGTTTCAAGACTTTAGGTGGGGAATGACCTCAAGATTATGCATAAAAAATATTGTCATCCTAGCTCTCAAAGTTTGGGCGGTCGTATTATTTTTACTTCAAAATTCGCAATTTTCTAAGTTATTGACTTTGTGACCTTGACCTTGGGACGAAAATGAAAAATCGGACAACGACAAGTTTTACATAATTCATTTTGCTATTCAAATACCCAAGAACCCATTCCATTCAGTCAATGCCCGAGGAGAAGATAGATTTTTAATCTGACTACCCCCTAAAAATGGCCTTTTGGGCGTGGCTCCGCCCATAATAGGCGTAGCATGCCCTCATCCAGGAAAACACAACTAGACATTGATATCGAATAAATATCCAAGTTTCATCAAGATCGGATTAAGGTCCACGGAGTTATGCTCTGGACAGACAGACACACAGACAGACAATCCGGTAGGAGACGAGGGATCCACGAGGATCGAAACGCTGGATATGATGCTTTTCATTCTGACCGATTCACTGACGAAGATTCATTGCCAAGACGTATTGGTTCACATACAATTGTTCCTCTGCCTGACAAGATTTTTCTTATTGCGTATTTTGCCAACTGGCACTCCTCATAAAAAATGACGATAAATAGACACCCTATTTTTGAAGGACTAGCATTTGAAAAATAAAACCGAAATCAAAAATCGGCTCGAGTAAAATTTTCTAAATATCTCGAAGTGTTTAATTCCGAAGTCTCGTTTCTCCACATTCAAAACTGTAGGACAAGTATTGAAAATAGTGAACGCAGTTTTTCAACCACTGCAAAGCAACGGGTGGTTGCTTAGGCCTCAGTCACATTTGCCACGGTGGCCGTGGGGTCTCCAAAATCTACGACCACTAGCAATTATACGGCGGCCGCAGTATTTCCACGGTCACACAATGTAGCAGTCACATATGTTTTTATTTTTCGGGGAGCCGCACGGCGTATTTAGGCCTAAGTCACATTTGCCACGGCAGCCGTGGGGTCTCCAAAATCTACGGCCACTAGCAATTATACGGCGGCCGCAGTATTTCCACGGTCACACAATGTAGCAGTCACATGTGTTTTTATTTTTTGGGGAGCTGCATGGCGTATTTATAAATTGTGGAGACCGAAAACGTGGGGTTGCCGTACGGTCTTTGATTTGATGTCGCACGGTGACCTTAAGGGGGCCCTGCGGCGGCCATAGAATTTTCAAGGCAGACGCAAGGTAGCCTCAAGGTGCCCGCAAGGCGACCGCAGGGGGCCCTAAGGCGAACGTGCGGCCAGATGGACGGTAACGAATGGGTGAATTATTTATTTTTTTACCATTTCTTTTGTTTCGGCTTGTCGAATTGCTACGGCGAACGTAGAAATGAGAAAAGTTATAACTCCGCGTTATAATTCCACGGCGACCTTACAGCCTGTAAAATATAGCCAAACGGCGTAGGGCCACCCTGAGGCCACCGCAGAAACTCTGCGGCCGCCGCACGTTTGTCAATTCAGAGGGCGTACGGCCGCCGTATCCTCGCCGTAGAGCAAATGTGACTTGGCCTTAGCAATGAAACTCAAACGCGCACATTCCCATTCCATATTGCACCTGGTCACCAAGTTTCATCGAAATCGGTTTGCTGGTTTGTGCTGTGGAGCCTCGCGTTGCAGAGACACACACACACACACACACACACACACACACACACACACACACACACACACACACACACACACACACACACACACACACACACACACACACACACGCAAAACCTGACAATAAGGGATATCCAGTGAATCCAACGAACGGACACACAGACATAACGTATATAGTGGTCACTCTGGCTGGCGCTCGTGAACCAATAGGCAGTCAGCATAAATTTACTAAAGTGAAGTCTTGTTTGACAAATTTATCGGAGTTATTTTAAACAATTTCTCACTGGGTGGATGGGGGAAGTGCAATGGATATACTATATCTGTATTTTCAGAAGACATTTGATAAGGTACCACATGGAAGGCTATTATCTAATGTTAGAGTTTGAGTGGCTATACGGGTAACTGAATGGATTGGAAACTGGTTTAGTGAGAGGAACTAAAGAGTGGCTGTGAATGGTCGGATGTTTACCTGGGAGGATGTAAGTAGTGGGGTACGTACGAGGACCGTTATTATTCCTAATATACATCAATGATTTGAACAGTGGGGTTAAGAGTCGACATTAAATAACTGTAACCCAAACCCAAATTTGCAGATGACGCAAACCTCAGCCAGGCTTAACAGCTTAGACTTTGTATCCCACTGAAAGGCCAGATCTGCATTCAGACCTTAACCAAAATCTAATCGGCTTGTTCTTGTCACCGACTCAACTCATCCACCAAGATTCGTCTGAATCCATCCACAACCTTTTGAAATAGCATGCTATGTATCATTTTTTTGGGCCCCATCTCTCAATTGTGAAGAATAACTTTAAAATTCTGATTTACGTCTCCCGATCCTCATGAAAATTGAATCAATTCATTCTTGTCACACACCCAACTTTCCCACCAAGTTTTGTTTGAATCTTTCCATTGCTTTTTGAGATATCCTGCTTACAAACAGATACACAAACAAACAGGAGTGAAAACATAACCTCCATCTACCTTTGGCGGTAGAGGTAAATATATGATGCTGGGATGGGTAAGAATAATGAAAATAGGGACAACATAATGCAAGGGGCAGTGTTGGAGTGTGTCAAACAGGAGAAGCATCTGGGGGTGGTAATATATGTGTGTGTGGGGGGGGGGGGGAGTAAGAGGATTGCACACAGTACCAGGCAGCTATATAGGGTGTCCCAAAAAAATATACAACTTTTAAAATGCCTCGTTTGATCCTAAAAAAGCAGTAATTTTGTCACTGATGCTTCATTTCTTGTTGCAGAGACCCTGAAGTTTATTTTGATACCAAGCAAGCGCCAGAAAAATGCCAAGACTGACCGTACAACAACGGACGAAAATTGTTGAACTTTGGCACCAGACGAAAAGTGTCATACAGGTGCAACGTCTTTACTCGAGACATTTCGGTATCCACTTGCGCCATGTACCAAACTCTCGGACAATAAAGTGCACCATCACAAAGTTTACCAATGTGGGAACCATCTGTGACCTTCACAAGGGTCACAGTGGTCGGTGGAGGACAGGTCGTAGTGAAGAAAATGTGGAAATGGTGAGACAGGCGGTCGTTCAGAGTCCAAAAAAATCGATTCGACGAATTTCTGCCGAGACAAACATTCATAAGAGCACCGTTCAGAGAATCCTTCGCCAAGACATTCATGCTTTTCAATACAAAATTCAAACGGAAACAGTGCTTAAGGCCCAGTCACACATTGACGTTTTAGCCAGCTTATGCTGATTTTTGAAAAATTTGTCTAAAACGCTGGCACACGTCAAATACGTTATGGTTAAGTTTTGGAAACATTGAGAGCACGCTGAAGAACACTGCCATACGTCATAGTACGCTGGCTTTCATCGTTGTACTTTGTGGTTGTCCTCAAATTTTAGCATGCTTGAAATTTTACGACTCATGCCAGCGTATGACTCACATGTTCCGCTACGCTGGCCATAAGTTGTAGGCACGTTATGCGATCGTTGACACACGTCGACACACGTTACTTTTAAGTTAATCATAAGTCGAAACATGTTGAGGTAATGTTTAGCGTACCCGAAACTTATTTCTAACCTATGAGTAACGTGTTGTAGGCACATTACGCGATCGTTGACACACGTCCACACATGTTACTTGTAAGTTACTCATAAGTTGAAACGCGTCAAGGTAATGGTTAGCGTCAGTGTTCCAGACTCCCTGTTTTTTTTTTTGTTTTGTTTTTTTCTTCGGTATGACGGTGATGTTGAGACTTCGATTTCTAGTGTGGTTATGATTTAAATCGTTGAGCGGCAGCCTATTAATTATATTATATTATAACCGCACTAGAAATCGGTGTCAACATCACCATCATACCGAAGAAAAAAAAACCATAAACCAGGGAGTCTGGAACACTGACGCTAACCATTACCTCAATGTGTTTCGACTTATGAGTAACTTACAAGTAACTTTTGTCGACGTGTGCCAACGATCGCATATTTTGCGTACAACTTATTCCCATCGCATGCGGAACGTGTGAGGCATACGGCAAGTACGTCATAAAATTTTTAACACGTTTAAAATTTCAAGATGTACTCCACTTACTACGATGTATGATAGCGTACTTTAGCGTTCTATTCACGTATACCAAACTTACCCACACCGTATTCGACGTGCGCCAGCATTTTAGATGCATTTTTCAGAGGTCGGCATACGCTGGCAAGATTGCCAAGGTGTGACTGTGATGTTGACACTTCCATTTCTCTGGCGGTTATGATTTGAATCATTGTGTGACAGCCTTTTAATTTGCGACGCCACGTGATTGTCGGCGATACGTGCAGCGCTATGCATAAGTTAGACTATCGTTGGACATAGGTTGTGAACGCCAACAACAGGCTAAGCATTCGTTGGTATAAGTTATCTATAAGACAACGAAACGTTCTGTGTCCTTTACTAATAAGTTATGCATACGATCAACTCGTTATGAATACGTCCGAATCTTTAAAAAAAAAAAACATCAAAAGTTCAGCGTAAGCCAGTTTTACATACATTTTGATACGTTGCCATTGCTGGCTAAAACGTCAAGGTGTGACTGGGCCTTTACTGATCAACAGAAACGCAAACGACTAGACTTTGCAAATTGGTTCTCAGGAAAGTTGGAGGAAGATGCAGACTTCCTCAAAAAACTTCACATGATGAACGAATGTCATGCTCACTTGTCTGGGGAGGTAAACAAGCAAAATTTTCAGTACTGGGGAACTGAAAATCCTGGTAATGCATCAACTGAACTGGTTCCTCGATCTGTTCTCAAAGTCACCATGTGGGTGGCGGTTGGTTTGTATGAGATAATTGGTCCATACTTCTTTGAAGATGACCAGGGATGCATTTGCACGGTAAACCAGAGGAATTATCGCGAAAATGATTCAGGAATTCTATCTGCCTGAGCTACGTACTCAGGCCCGAACGAGAAACAACCTGATCCAGATGAGAACCCAGTGGTTCCAGCAGGATGGGGCACCGCCCCATACAGCCAGGGAAACAAGGAGTTTTCTCAACCAACATTTTGAGGGCCGCTTTACCTCCCTCTACGAAGATGTTGAGTGGCCACTGTATTCCCCTGACCTTACTCCTCCAGACTTCTTGTTGTGGGGGTATCTCAAGGACCGGATCTATGGAAACCCTAGGCCTCAGACTCTTGATCAGCTGAAGGAAAACATCCACCGATAAATCAAGAACATTCCTCAGGAAACGTTTCCCAAAGTGATGGAGAACATGACAACGCATTTGCAGGCAGTGATCGGACAACGTGGAGCCTACGTCGAACATGTGGTCTAAAAGAAAACGACGATTCTATACCAAAATTTAAATTTTGGTGGCAATTTTGACATTGGTGCAATAAACTTCAACCTTTCAGCTTTCTGTCCGGCCATATATCTTTAAAAAAAAATGTTATGACCATCCTCTTTGCAGATGAAAAGTTGTATATTTTTTGGGGACACCCTGTAGGTAAAGCAAATGGGGTTTTTGGTTTTCTTTGCAGGGTGATAAATTCCAAGTCAACAGAGGTCGTGTTAACACTGCTATCATTTAGTGAGACCTCATTTTTGGTCACCACATCCGCCGAAAGACATAGCTGCCATAAGGAGGGGTCAGCATAAAGCGAATAGATTGATGCAGGGGTTGGCGAGATGAAGCTCGGAGGAAGAGCTGAAGGAGACAGGATTTTTAACATTTAAAGTAAGCAGTTATGAGGGGATGTAACAGACATTTAAGATAATGAAGGGGAGGAACAGAATAATTTTTCAATGGAATGGACAGTGACAGGACCAGGGGCCAAAGCATCAGATTAAAGAGAATTAAGATGGTAGTAAGACAGGCGTCTTTCACTCAGAGAGTAGTGTTTAGACTGGTGATTGGATACCAGTGTAGTGACTGTGATTTATGTGAGAGGGTCTTATCAAAAAGTGAAAGTGCTGTCTGTGATAATTACAATAAGAATGAATTCTTATATTGATAATCAAATTGGTTTATTCCTGTTCGGAGTACAAAGCACATTCTCTGCTCGAATGTAGCTTTGTTCTGAATTGATTCATGCAGGATCATCCTCAAAGCTCCCTGATTTGACAGTGTACTCTGTGTCGGCTGCCATTGTGGTTGTGATTGAGTAGTTGTTTTGGGGTCTTTATCTGACGATGTTTCCTTGCTAGATCATTGTGGGCTGACAGAATATCAGAGGGAAGTAGCTACACTCGCCTCTGAGCTGTTTAGTCAAGTGCATGCACAGCGAGACTTCAATATGTTCAATATGTGCACCATCCCATTTGGATGAACGTTTAGCTTGGTATCCCGTCCGCTAACATTGGTCACTTGTGGAGATTAAAGATCCCACGATCTTCCATGAAGATTGGATGAGCTATCACCGGCACCCTCAACGGGTTACAAATTCCTGCCCGAATGTGCAGGGAACACTGTATTACCAGCACAGCCACTCCTTATTAAAATTGTGTAACTCACGGCGGAATAGTGGAATATGCATTCATTGACAGATGACGACGTTGCTGTGAAAATATTAATGAGGTAAATATTTCACATTCTGACTTGCATCCTTTCTTTGACTGCTTTCTTTCTTTCCATCGCTCGTACTGGAATGCACTAACTTGATTGCAGTTGTAGTTGTACAAAAGGTTTATTTTTGGTGCAGTTTCCAGGTGAGGTGTGGTTATTTTTGTTGCTTTTTGTAAAAGTGTGAAATAGTTCTTCTGATAAGCAGCATGTTTACAAATCCATCGATGGACTGAAAAGCACTTTTTGTTTTTTTTAAAGCATTCTCATTGTCTTGCCTATGGTTGGACTGATCCTTGTTGTAACATGCAGGAATTCCTTACTTGTCAGTGTATTTGCTTCCTGAGTTTAATCGATTGGGATTCCCCCCTCCTCCCCTCACCCACTTCTGACTGCTTTTCCCGAAACACTGAATGCAGTTATGAACCCCTTGCTCAAATGTAATGCAATACATGCTTTATTGCATCATGTGCCACCTGTTAATGTATCGGTATGAAATTGTTGTGGTGCATGCTAGGTGTATCGTGCGGAAAACTTGCTGCGAGCTGATACTTTTCGCAAGTGGCAAAGTGCTGCTGGGGTGACGCAAGCGGCTGTCATACTGCAGGTTTGTTTTAAGTTCTTTTCTGAAACTCATTAAACCTTCTCAAAAAAAAAATATATATATATTTTGTAGAAGATTGGGGTGGTTGGGATGACACATTTTTAAAGAAGAAGAAGGCGCTTCCAACCAAAAGTAAAAACTCGATCAACTCCGCTAATTTGAGCAAAACAAGCTCAAATGAGCTAAGATCCTCATCCTCTTAATGATGACGTCATAAAAACGAACATGACGTCATTGTGATGTATCAGGTTTGCGATAAATTATCTGTGCTAATGCCCGGCTTGATTCCCGCAAACAAAATTCAAAAAGCTTGCCTAGTTTCGGAGATAATGTTTTAGGCGATTTCCATTAGCGGAGATATTGTGACGTCATAACTTGTTTTCTCGGAGGAATTTTCAAAATCGGAGATGGTTACTGTCTGCGCAGGGTATTTTTACATATATATGCCAAGTTTCAGGAAGTTTCGATGAAAACTGAAGGCTGTGAAACAAAAAAGTCCACAAGAACAACAAAGTGAGTAAGACTTGGAGATCCTCCACGAGGCTCTAAAAAGTCCACAAGAACAACAACGTGAGTAAGACTTAGAGATCCTCCACGAGGCTCCAAAAAGTCCACAAGAAGAAGCAGAAGAACATCAACGTGAGTAAGACTTAGAGATCCTCCACGAGGATCTAAAAATCGAGAGCAGACCCGGTCTCAGGGCGACATTTCTCCGGCTTCATCAGGCACAATAGACTCCGAGCCTCCGCACACGTCCGGTTTTTATTTTGGAACGACTGCTCATTTGCGGTCACGTGCTGGTGCTCGAGGTCAAATAGAGGAGTGCTTTTTAAAATGTTTTTTATTTTGGAGTGGAGCACAACCTTCATCACTCGTGATGTACCGAAGTGTATTCCCGTTATTAAAAAATAAATCCATAGGTATTTACTTTCTTCTCCATTACATATTTTTGTAGGTGGAGCAATGTTTGAATCCCACAGGATATCTGAACATCATTGCCAATCAAGTGCATCCCTTCATGGCAGCAGTGTATCCATCTGCGAATGGATTTCTTCAGCAGGATAATGCCCCATGCCACAAGGCTCGGATTGTCCAGGAATGGTTCCACGAGCCTGACAGTGAATTCAGCTTACTGCACTGGCCTGCCCAGTCACCAGATCTCGATACAATTAAGCATCTTTTGGATGAGATGGAATGAGCTATTCAGAGTAGAGATCCACTACCAGCCAACTTGACACAACTGTGGGAAGTATTGGAGTCAACATGGGCCAACAACCCTGTGGAATGCTTTTGACACCTTGTAGTATCCATGTCCTGACAAATTGAGGCTGTTCTGAGGGCAAAAAGCGGGTGCAACTCAATATTAGGAAGATGTTCCTAATGTTTTGCACACTGAGTGCATATGTATGTATGTCTTTTTTTGAATTAACTCTTCCCTTTTCGTCACCTTTCCTGATTGCTTGTAGGTTATTATTTTGTCAATCTCTGATAATAACATCTGTTTCTTGACAATATCTCATTCCACCCCCATAGTTTGAGAAGGCGGAAAGAATTTCACAGGTGGATGTGGGAAATGCAGGATCGGCCTTTGTGGAGATTTTTGTTGGAAACTCCAGCGATGATGCAAACAATTTTCAGGTTGGTGAAAAAACATTTAACTAACATTGTTTTCTGTAATTAACTATTTGATTAAACCTTTCAGTTGTGAATGCATGGGTTCATTTTTTTTTTATACTAACTCTTGAGACTCTTGGAAAACTTTTGCTCCCAACATTCGACATATAAATACAGTGTATGGGATTGGAAAAATGTGTTTGCAGCAACATGAGCTGAGGTGCGAAGATGGAAACTTCAAACGTATCAGTTTGCATTGTTACAATTTAACTTTAGCATTTTTTTTTTACTGTGTTCACCTGCCATTGGTAGGTGTTACGTGCCACATCTGCACTTATGTCTCCGGCGGAGAGCAGGCGTGGTGAGGAACAGAACCGTGTTCGCATGTTTGGCCCTGACGATCTCTGCAAACCTATGTTGCTGAGTCGTTGGGACAGGATCAAGGTGGTTTGTTCCCAGCCCTTTAAAAAGGTACAGTTGGTTGATTGGTTTTGTATTCTCAAAGTACCCATCCTCATTTGTCTTATTTGTTCATCTCTTAGTTCAACACACACTGATAATCTTCCTTCCTGTTTAATGCAGACATTGCCTTTTGGACTTTCTTTTCTTCGCATTCATTCTCCCTCGCTTGAAAACGAAACTAACACAGAGGAACCAGATTCAGGAGTAGCTCGCATTGCAAACGACCCAAAGGTATTGCTCTGAAAATGTGAACTTTTCTTGATGTATTATAAATTCGATAATTGTTTTTTTTTTGCTTGCGGAATGTTGTCGATAGCAATTTGGACATGACACACACCTAAGATAACATGCACTTGTTGGGAAGAGTCTGCTGGGATGTAGAAATGATGATCTCATGAGCTCTCTGTTGTCATGTGGGCACCAATTACTCTCATCAAAGCAAAGTGACACAATGGCACATCATCTGTGAGAGACAACTTGTACGTTAACCGCATGTAAGCTGTGGAAACATTCAGAAATGAGGTTTTCTCACCCCTGGTGAGTCATCCCACTAAGCGGGAAATACACACTGGGCATCTTCCATGAATCATTGATGGACGTAGCCATCAACATTAGTGTATCCTTTGCTACAGGTGTAGCATCGTTACCATTTCCAATGCCAACATACCCTTGGAACTTCACAAACTCCCTATGTTTCCTGATGGTCATTCCATTGAGAATTACAGCACAGATTTTCTTTTCCATTTGTTCTGTCATCCTCAACATGGGCTTCCCAGTGTTGAAAATGCAGTTTTGGTAAACCCAGGATCACCATCGATGACATGCTCGAATCTGTCAAGGATATGACAGGGTCAGGTCGAAGATCTGTCTGACATAGTCGTTTGTCTTTGCTGTGTAGAACTGTAGTCATGGCAAAATATCTCAGTTCCACTTCCCTTGCTATTTTTCTTGCTCTGAAGTCGCTTCATTCCCCGTTTTGAAAAACCGCTGAATGTTGCTTTTAACTACTGTGCACAACTGGGAGAAATGATGTTCTGGTTTAGCAAAGAATAAACGGATTCAGTCCGATTGTTGCCTTTTTGTTCCAGGTGTCTGGGCTTCTGTTGCTGTCCCTTTTTAGTAATTTTGTTTTCATGCATTTCTCCAACCTCACAGTCGTTTCATCTTGCTTTCACTTCAGTTCCTTTTGAGATTCCATTTTAGTGTCGGGGTGATCTCGTTGCACAGAAGAAACATTAGGCTGAAAGTGTATGCGCTTGGTACATTGCGACAATCGGATGAATTGTTGCTCACGTCCTCGGGTGGCTTGCTTTCTTTGTTCACCGGCAGACCCCACCTACCAGCTGGTGGTTTCCATGAGCATGGTTTCTGGCGGTAAAAGGGAAATCACAAAGTAATGCACTGAAAACTAGAAGGGCACTCGGTAGAGAGCATACCTCCCATAAGTTGATTAGTTTACGTATTGTATCCCATTGATAGGCCAGATGTTGATTTGGATCTTCACCAATATTTGATAATTTCGTCCTTGTTACATACCCAACCTGCCCAACAAGTTTCGTCTGAATCCACCCACAACTTTTTGAGATATACTGCTATATTTAGTTTTTGACCATATCTCTCAATGGTGAAAAATCACTTTAAAAATTCTTGGATCCAGACCCGAATTTGGATTTTCACCAAAATATAATCATTTCATCCTTGTCACATACCCAAGCTCTCCACCAAATTGCGTCCAAATCCATCCACAACTTTTTGAGATATTTTGTTCACAAACAAACAAATTAAAAATCACTTATAGAGTGACACTTCGTGAAACGGAACGGCACTTGGTAGCGCGCATACCTCCGCCAGGCTGAACAGTTTAATTTTGTATCCCACTCATAGGTAGGATCTGAATCTGGACATTAATCAAAATCGAATCCGCTTGTTCTTGTTACCTAACCAACTCTTCCACCTCATTTTGTCACAGGTCATCCACAACTTTTAAAGATATCATGTGATGCATAGTTTTTGGCCCCATCTCACAATAGAGAAGAATCACTTTTAAAATCCTCGTCATTGGATCCGGATTCAAATCTTCACCAAAACGCAATCATTTCATCCTTGTCACACACCCAACCTGTCCACCAAGTTTCATCCGAATCCGTCCACAATGTTTTGAGATATCATGCAATATCGCTTTTAGCCCCATCTCTCAATGGTGACGAATCAGTTAAAAATTAAATAACTCTCATATCCAGATCTGGATTCGGATCTTCACCAAAATTATGCGTTGCTGTCCTTGACCTACACATAAAAAAAAAAATTTTAGAATGATTGCTTGAAAACTGTGGCCAAAAATCTATGTGACAAACAAACAGACAAACAGACAGACAAATGCTACAGACTAACATACTTGGCAAAAAAAAATTTCACCAAGTAACAAACCGAGACAGACAGGGATGAAAACATAACCTCCATCCATTTCGTTGGCGGAGATAATGAAACTTGGCTGTTTCGTATTCCCATCCAAAAGCATGGAAAACAGGAACTCGATGTTCAAAGGCTTTTGCAAATTCCTTTTCTGAATGTTGAATTTTTGATGTCAATGTGGGAATAAAAAAGAAAAGAAATGCTGCATGACCTCACTTGATAAAACTACAGCTTGTCTTGTCTTGTTAAAGGAATCCCTTTAGCATCTCACTCAGGAACCTACATTGGGATATGAGAAGGACATCAATCCCAATAAGCCTGTTGTTGGTATAATGGTTAAGGTACGGGCTGGCTTAAGATCTTAAAGTCTTGGGTTTGAGCCCCTGTCATGCCGTTAAATAACACCAGGTGCCTGCTAATTTTATTCTATCAAAACAAATTTAAAATTAGTGTGAAACGTTGACGTCACAGAAGTTGCATGTACTCACCCTCTCATTCTGTGTACTTCTAAGCCAAGGTACTCCCTGCTCTGAATTAAATAAAGAAGCAATAAAATATAACTACATATATGAGTGTTTCTTTAATTTCAGTCCTCCCAAGACATGCAGATAAACAACCAAGCACCAGTTCACGTACAGTGCCTACAGAAAGTCTACACCCCCTTTCAAAATTTTCACCTTTTCTTGCCTTATAGCCTGGAATTAATTACACTAACTGACACTTATTCCAGCATTTATCTACACATCATAACCCACAACTTCCAAGTGAAAAACAAATTCTACAAATTTCAGAAAATGAATTTAAAATACAAAACGAGAATATCTTGGTTTTATAAGTGTCCACGCCCCTGAGTTAATACTTGGTGGAAGCACCTTTGACAGCAATTACAGCTGAGTCTGTTGTGATAGGTCTCTACCAAATTTGCACACCTTGATTGGGCAATATTTTCCCATTCTTCTGGACAAAACTGTTCAAGCTCAGTCAAGTTGCAGTCAGTTGATGGACAGCAATCTTCAAGTCATGCCACAGATTTTCAATTGGATTTAAGTCGGGGCTTTAAGTTTTGCCACACAGCTTCAGAATCTCCGGAGTTGTTTTTTGCATACCTCAAACGGGACTCGAGGTGGGCTTTTTTGAGTAATGGCTTCCTTCTTTCCACCCGACCGTACAGGCCAGACTTGTGGAGTACTTGGGATGTTGTTGTTACATGTACACAGTGACCAGTCTTTGCCATAAAGGCATGGAGCTCTCTCATAGTTCCCATTGGCCTCTTGGTGGCCTCTCTGATCAGTCTCCTCCTTGCTTGGACATCCAGTTTGGAGGGATGGCCTGATTTAGGCAGCATCTTGGTGGTACCATACACATTCCACTTCTTAATGCTTGTCGTGACTGTGCACGAAGGGATATTGAAGGCCATTAAAATGTTTTTGTACCCATCCTCTGATCTGTGCCTTTCCACAACTTTGTCCCGGAGGTCTTTGAAAGCTCGTTGGTGCGCATGGTTGAGTCTTTGCAATGAAATGCACTATCCAGTAGAGGAAACCTACAGGAACAACTGATTTTATTCTGGAATAATCAGAATCACTACAATTTAACACAGGTGGAGGCCAATTAACTTGGTATGTGATTTTGAAGGCGATTGATTACACCTGAGCTAATTTACAATTGCTATTATAATGGGGGGTGGACACTTATCCAACCAAGTGGTTCTAGTTTTGTAATCTTAATTAATTTACTGAAATTTGTGGAATTTGTTTTTCACTTGGAAGTTGTGGGTTACAATGTGTAAAAAATGGTGGAAGAAGTCTTATTGAATGCAATTTCATTTCAGGCTATGAAGCAACAAAATGTGAAAATTTTGAAAAGGGGGTATAGACTTTCTTTAGGCACTGTATGTATATATTGTTACGGCTGTGGAAATTCGCAAACCACCATCCAGGTCCCGTAGGTGAGGTATCTCTTAAGTACATGTGCAGTTAGCCCCAAACCCGTTGTTTAGAGGGAATAAATGTGATTCATTCGGGCTGCGACGCTTTGAGTCAGTCGTTTTTCTGTTCTATCTTTTATTTCAAACAAACAGCATCTCAACAACCACGCCATCCCCACCACAGCGCCAACCACACTACAACCACGCCACCTCCACCATCTACGCGACCACATCTTCGCCACTCGCCATTCAGTAGGCCCTGTGCGGTTACGATCTCCGGGAAGAAACAAAAACCAACAACGATGCTCGGGGGTTTTCCCGCCTGTTTCTCCCGTCGAAATTCTCCGCGCTCGGTGTGGGGAAAGTGTGATCTGAGCCGGGGGTCAAAGGTGAGAAAAGGTGGGGGCCTCTTTTTGGGGGAATAATTCCCTGGCTCTGAGCCAAGGCTGACTCCCCCGGCCCCCGCACGGCGCGGGGGTGGAAGGAGAGCGAGAGGTCACGCCCCCCTTCGAGAGGCTTCTCCAAGAAGCTCGAAGGGAGGCGGGGCCGAAAACGGGGCGGAGCGAAGGGCGGAGCCCCGCGCTACAAAAGGCAGACAGGACGGACCTTGAAGAGTTGTTGGTCTTCAGTTGGTCGGGAGTGGTTGGTCGAGTTGGTTCGGGTTGAGTTGGTTCTTCGAGGCTTCCTGTCTGCTTGTCTTGTCGTGGGAAGAGTCCTGCGCCCGCGGCTTGGCGAGCGGCCTGTCACAAAGGCACGGACGGGAGATGCGGCAGCGCCGGTTGTGAGGTGGACCTGCGCGTCCGGACGAGGAGTGCCGGAGAGGTTTCGCCGGCCGCGAGAGAGGTCGGGGCCAGGCGCGACCACGCTAACGGTCGTGGGAGAGGGGCTCACCGGCCACGAAAAGGGAAGTCGCGACTTCTTTTTCCTTTTCCTTTGCTTTTTTGTGTAAATGTCTGTGGGTGGCGCCGTCCGTCAAGTAGTATTGTTTTTAGTGTTGCCGTGTGTTCGCGTATTCGGTCGTAGCTCTGCATTGTTGTTGTTGTTGTTTTAAATTGATATATGTGCATTCTGACTGTTTGGCTGTATATGTGTGCTCTGTGTCTGTGTGAATAAAGTGCTTGTGTGAACTTGTTCCCCGTTTCGCTGCGTCCTTCCCTTTGTTGAATCTCCATCTTGCTTCATGTAAAGGGTTCGTAGTGGGCTTAATACGCCCGATAAGTAATCGGAACCATCGAGGCCGACGATAACACCGCTCGGTTATCCCGATAGTACGGAACGGACCGCTAAAGCGGCCCGTGTCCGGAGTCGATCTGCGACGAGGTGCGATCGCCCGGTTTACCATCCGCGTGGGTACTTAGGTAGGTCGAGTTTGGCGAACAACCCTATCCCACGCGGGTGGCCGATTGGCATGATCGTGGTGAGGCCGAAAGGCCCACCCGTGACTAGCTCCCGGCGTTGGTCCGAGAGGGTCACGACAGAATTGTCCATCCGGTGGGCGACGTGCCGCGATTCGAGTCACGTGGCCGATCGCACGCCGGCGGGCACGAATTCGCAACAAAATATATATATATATATATATATATATATATATATATATATATATATATATATGTATATATATATATATATATATATATATATATATATATATATATATATCTTTTGACCCTTATTGTCAGTAATTCTGTCCGTTTGTTTGGATGTTTGTTCGTTTGTCATCAGCATACTTGGTAGTAAACGTGGGCGGATGTTGACCAAACTCGGGTGGTAGGTACATCTTATGACCTAGTGCTTTGGAAATTGTGATGGTTGCTGCGGACGCTTTGGTTCCCTAGCAACAGCCAAATAAACCAATGTCACCCGCAGGGTGACCCGTATCTTGCCAAAAGGTGACCACGTGTGACTTCTTTAAGGTTACACTGAGGTGAACAGAGCTGCTATCCACCAGGAGCGACTCCTTGAGGAATATCTGCCTACAAGAGATTCCGATGAGAATCGTTCTACAGAGTTACTATGAAAAATATGCGTTTGCCTCATAACGTCACCAAATGACGTCATAATGTCTCAAGCTTGACATATCTAGAAAGCACTCATCGAGGTGTTCAATTTGAGGTACTACACGATATGGTTCCTAAAACTTGAAAATTTGACCTTGGGGTCAAATATGTTTGACCTGAGGCGCAAACCATGAAGGTCAAGCCCAATCGCCACCAAAAATTAATCAGCTGAGCGCCAGACCATGAACTATATTCCCATGAAGTTTGAAGACGATCCGATCAAAATTACTCAAAAAATAAGGGTTTCGTCGACTCCCCTGATTTGCGACAAAGTGACCTTGACCTTTGACCTTGACCTTCAAAATTTTATGCGCTGAAAGGGACCTCTATAGGTCTCTGATATGCGAAGTTACAAAAATTTCCAATGACAACTGTGCTCTGCAGAGTGATTTCTACGTGATTACAGACCAAAAAAAAACAACAACAAAAAAAAACATATGTAGGTCAAGGCCAATCGCCACCAAAAATTAATCAGCTGAGCGCCAGACCATGAACTATATTCCCATGAAGTTTGAAGACGATCCGATCAAAATTACTCAAAAAATAAGGGTTTCGTCGACTCCCCTGATTTGCGCCAAAGTGACCTTGACCTTCAAAATTTTGTGCACTGAAAGGGACCTCTATAGGCCTCTGATATGCGAAGTTACAAAAATTTCCGATGATAACTGTGCTCTGCAGAATTTTTTATACGTGATTACAGACAAACAAAAAAAAACAAAAAAAAACATACAAGCTGACTAACATATCTTGCAAAACTTTGTTTTGGCAAGATAAAAACCTCCAAAATCGGTACCGTTCACGTGAAATCAATGATCCCACATAGGGTTATGAAATTTGGCACGAATGATCTACAGGTGATGCTCTATCAAATATTCCGGTTTTTGTGATATATGGAATACTTTACCCGCAGCACCCTCTACAATTAAGGTATGTGCGAAAAATGGCGAAAATTGAAGGCCCCCTACCGACCAGGTGAGTGTGAGTGCATCGATACCAATGAAACTTTGCAGGTTCATGGTACTCAATGAGTACTACAACTTTGCCTCAGGACATACAGGGGTGCAAATTAACGGCCGCCCGGTCGCCAATGGCGCCTAACTTTTGTGCTGGGCGGGTGCACAATACTGCCTTACCTGCCCAGCTGGCGAATTACCGTTGATTCCTGTTATTTTATACAATTTGTACTCGCTTCTCTACTAGTTTTCTCAACTAGAACTACTGTTTTTGTCTGCAAAAAATCCATAGAAATCACCGGTAATTCTGTGGCGGCCATTTTGTCTGTTTTCATCTCGTTCCAAATCACGCGTGATTGCATGAGATTTGACGGTTTGGCGTGGTTCGGACGCATTTATTCATGCCCAGGCAGTGTTGGGCACAAAAGCAATAATCCGATAACAGATAATTATCGAAGTTAACTTTTTTATCGGAAGATTACTTCCATTTATCGTTATCGGACCAGTTAACTTCTGATAACTCGATTTTTTTAGTCTGATAATGTCCGTTAATTTTTTGTCCGATAACATTTTAATCGTTTCCGGGTCGCATTTCGCCGAACTAATTATCAATGTGGAGAAAAATGTACATGATTATAGATTACTTGTTTTACAAGATAATGCTGAATCAGGCCGCCGCGTGAAGAAAAATGGAAGAAGAAGAGAGGGCAGAGGAAAAAGAAGAAGCCTTGCGATGGCGACTTCCTCAGCCATGCAGCTGCTAGGCTCTGCAGGTACTGGGTTCGGTCAAGGTTGGGAAACGTACAGATCGGTTAATTCAAACACAAGGACGGTCTAACCTTTGGCAGAGCGACGGACAATCGGACATGAGTGTTGAGACGTGGATATAACGTCGTGCCATGTTTGTAACTGTTCTCGGTGTGTTTGTAAGGTCGTGCCTCTCATTTTTGAATTAACGGTGCCTTCCTGTTTGTGTGCGCAGCGTTCCGCGGACCTATTCCCGTTGCTCTTTCGGTAAGAAATGGACATTAGTTTGTTTATTGCATTCACATTGTGTCCTTGACCCGTCCCGTTAACCTCCCAGTGCATGTTGGACTCCGTCCGGTTAAACGTGCTGTGTGTGACGACTGACTCTAAAAAGATGCAAAATGCTTATTTTATTCTTGGGTTTAGCATAAATAAGCATTTTCTATGGGTTTTGAAGCTTTTTCCTTGTTTTTTTGAATCCTTGTTAAAAAGTAGTTATCGTTATTGTTAACTACCGATAACTTTGTATTATCTTTATCGGACTTAAAAATTGGGGTTATCGGATTATCGTTATCGGTGCCCAACACTATAAGACCATGTGGAGGTACTCGCTATTACCTTCAGAAAATGATTTTCGTTGTGCAGATCACCAATCTGGATGAAATTTAGCATACTTAAAGAATTTTAGACGCTGAGTCCAAATCCACTTGTTTCCATGTCGAGGATGTGACACAATTGGTCATTTTTGGCAATTAAAGATACACCGAACATTAAAGCACGATTTTGACACAGAAATGAAGAATCAAGGTTAGACTGGTATGTATGTCAAAGAAAACTCTTGTGAGGTCTTAAAATGATACAATATGTTTATACAGAACCCTATTCACTGTTATTAAAGGTCGTAAACCGAAGCAGTTACATATTTTTACCGGCTGAAAACGTCTGGACCGACCAGACAGGCCTTCGAGTTGACCAAGGCAACTTTTTGCTAAAAAGGCAGCCACACTGGCTATTAAAGGTAGTAACATTGGCTGTACGAGGTCGTTACATTGACTATTAAAGGCAGTTACAGCGCCTATTAAAGACAGTTACATTGGCTATTACGGATTAAATCAAAGACAAAGAGACTGCGCGACTCAGCCTGATGAAAAGTGTAACCGCCACAAAAGGATTCCTGTATTAGAACTCCAGCATTTCTTGCTCTGAGGCGGTTTCTGAACTAGGCTCTTGACTACTGCTATTACAAAACTCAAGTCCACTATGACATGCTAACCAACCTGAATACGACTGTGTAGTAGATCACCACAGCAAAAGCAGTGCGACACCGGCATTCACAGTTCGTCGTCGGAATCATCGTCAGTTCCGCTTTCATCATCCATAAGTTCCATTTCTGCACGGGTCTGTTCATCGTTGGCGCAGTTTTGACACCCACAGCACTCTGTGCAGGACAGTCCTTTTGACCGGCAAGAACACTGGTTGGTCTCGCATTTCATCTTCTTGCAATTACATTTCGTCGCCTCCAACAGTTCCTTCGGCGCTGGTGTTTTGCTCAGCCAGTGAACAATCAGTGCCTCCGTTGCGTTCCACCCATCCGTGAAATGTAGGAGAAGGGGCTTCTATAAACCTCTCAGTCGCGCGGTGGTGGATCGCAGACTGATAGTTCACTCTTTTGCAATGCAGCATCAGAGCGTTGCTTGTAGGCGGCAACTTCTGTTCTCCCAGCGACTGGCTGCAGAATAGCTTGTAGCGAGCCTCATCCACACTCTTCATGGTCGGCTGATTGTACATGGCGCAGACGAATTGTTCCAGGTCGTGAATGATATTCTGATCTAGCGTGTATTCTCGACCAATGCTCCCGAAACAGGTGATGAGATGGGGACCCTTCATCATCAAGTCAAATAGCCTTGTTTTGCCCTTACCGTGGAATGCACTGGTGGTATCACTTCCCATGAAATTGTGCAAACCTATCAACGCATCGCAGACAGAACTTTCCAGGGCATTACTCAGCTTCCTCATGTCAACGACGATAATGTCCTTGGGACTTCCTGTGACCAGATGGAAATTTCGCGCCCAAATCGACTTCGAGTGAGCCAACGCCAACACAAACACATCGGTGTCGAAACTCTCTATGCGCACTGACTCTTCATTCTCTCCTGCGTGAGTGGCATGTAGCAGGAGCTTCGTGTCAGCTTCCTCATGGTCACATTCAAGTTCAGGTACTGACGACACAGTTATGACACCATTCGACGCCTTGATTTTCTCACATGGAGTGTTACATTGCTTTTCTCGCCAATCAACAGCAGTCGTGTGAAAAGACGACGTTCATTCGCAATTTCAACCTTCAGCGTCTGCTGGTGGGGAGTCGCCGACTTGCCTCGCGCCTTCGAGAAAGTTGCCAATTTGTCCTTCAAATTCGGATGAAGAATGGGACCTCACCCGAGAGAAGCCGATCACGCAAGAATTGCACGACAGCATTCTCTCCCTTGACATACGCGTTCATCAATTCCACGGAAGTGGCTGGCAGTGCGATGACACCTGAACTAATATTGACGAGTTCAAGGTGAGCGCCGGAGAAAGGGTTAATCATTTGAAGTACTGTGTCCATCACTTGTACCACCGCTGCTTCGTTCCTCTTCGAGCTCGACACATCCAAATCCTTTCTCGTTCGGGGCTCGTCGTGGATAGTTTAGGTGATCTATCCGCCATGGACTCACATTTCCTTGCGATTTCCGCACATGCTGGTTGGGACAGGATCCACTTCTTCACAGCTGTGCTTTTCTGAGTGTAACCAATGATTCCTCCACTGGTCTTGCTGTCCCTATTTAAAGTCTGCTCTATGATCTGATCACACGCAACACTACTAAATCCATAACGAGTATGCCGTTGGGCAGTCCATTTGCCGTCCATGCACGCTCGATAGGTGTCTGGGTGGGAGTGCTCTAGCCCGGCCATTTCCAGCCAGTAAACGGGTAAGTACCTTGCATAGTTTAGGTGATCGTACGCAAAGTACCAGGGCATTGACGCTCTCGTGATCGCAAGGTGTTTCGGCCAGTTCGAAGTACGAGTTGCCCATATGAGCTCTAGTACTAGCTCCACCATTTCCGAGTAGGAGCACCAGAATGTTAATGTTTTGCTCGCTGTACATTACTGCTGTCTGAAGTCGCTGTAGCATGTGAACATTTCTGAGACCTCTTCCGATGAGAGTAACTGTTCGAACAACGGAGACGGAAACTTTTCCTGGAGACGCTCTATACACCTCTCGAATCGCACACGCGTCTCCTCTGCGAGGGAGTCCATGAAGGCCTGGAAGCATAGTCTTCCTAGTGCTTTGTAGACGAGCTTGTGACAGCGCAGACTCCTGTTATAGTGGTGGCCGTTTATTACTGAATTTGCAGAACGCTGAGCGACAATACCAGACTCTATTATGAGGTCTGGCAGACCTGCGTCTCTGAATCTTTTGCCGATCACGTCTCGGAAGCTCATGAGTTGGTGGAATTTGCCGAGACGAATTACCAACCTTTCTGTCAACTCAGGGTGCAACCAACGAATCTCCTGCGCCTTACTGTAGATCGCAAGGTCGAAGACGAGAACTACTTCTTCACGTTCCAGTTTATCAGCCATTTCGATGCTTTAGCGTAGGACTGTGTAAACGGTGTCCAGTTCCGTGGGTGATGCCTCAATCACGGGAAGGTAGATGAAGGCTGACTTGGTCAACTCTTCATCCCGACGAAGGAGGGTGTTGTACCCAGTCCATGTCGGCAACCGCCCGTCCGTTTTCTGGACCGTTTTCATTCTGTAATAGAGCACATCCAGCGATAGCCTGTCCTCTTGTGACGGACTGATGTCAATGTCACAACTGTAAAAGGCTGTGGTCCCTTGCCTTTTCCCGCCACCATACTTGAGAATGGGTGGTGTGTTACCAACTAATGACCGCTGACGACGGCTAATTGGAGTCACTGGATGAGCGTGCTGAATCGGCTCAGAGGGTGCATCTTGTATCATCAATCCATTGGTGTGGTGAGTGGTCCCATGACCGGTGAGGGTCTCCTCGCTGAAATCGATGTTATCGTACACAAATATTGTCGTTACATTTCTGAGGCAGTTTGAGGGCAGTTTTCCCTCCTGATCAATCTGCAACAGTGCCAAAGCAGTTTCCAATGCCTGTGTAGTACTGACTGAGACACAATGTCCAAGCTTGTTGAGCAGTCCTAACAGTCGAGTAGAACCAGTCCAATGTGTCACAGTCAGGCCCAATGCATAGGACTTCGGAGTAAACGTCTGACCCCTTGACGCGATAGAAACAACGTTTTGAAGAACAGAGAGTATTTTCAGATGAATATGCCATGGGAGTTCCACAAATTTCTCCAGGGTTGGCTCGTCTGACAGGCCCGCTATCCATGCAACAAGGTTGTACAATGCAACAGGGATGGCTCTTTCAGCATTTGAAATGTCGAAGTCAGGAGCAAGTGGTGGCCATGTAATGTCCACACTTTGGTGTTTGTTCAGGTCATCCCTCACCATGAGTGCTCCCGAGTATAGAACATGTAAATTGAGGCCTGAGTCACCCTGCTGTGGACCCTGGCTGTCTTCATCCTCTGTAGTGGACTCTGCTTCTGTTGTAGAGCTACTGTCTACAACAGCAGCCTGAGCAATGGAACCAATATCAATGTCCTTCATGTACACCACTTCGCTCTCAGACATTTTTGGTGGACGATAGAAAATCATGTCTGGGTACCGTTCCTGCAGTCTTTTCTTCAGTCTTGTTGCCTGGTAGTTGGCCTTATCCTGACCTTCGCATACTCTGAGTAGGTCATTGAACATCTCACACAACTTTTTCATATGTGTAGATTGCTTTCCATCAATGAGTCTTACCTGGATTACTTTATCACAGAAAATGTCAAATTTTGAGTCATAGTTCACTTTCTGAGTTTGGAGTTTACTTTCACTCTATCTGTGGTATGTGTCATTCACACACTCGTAATAACATTTACGATGATAACAAACTTCCAGCGCCACACACTTTATCCTTTATAGTTGTTATTATTCTCACATCACGTTCATCTCTCCTCTGCTCAGCAGTTTCCCTCAGCTTCCCTCCATCCTGTGTTTCTGCCAGGGACAACTGATCACGTTGAGATTTTCCTTTGACTCGAATGAATTTGTCTTTTTTCTGGCATATGATACAAATTCTTGGCAGTACACCAGCTGATTTGCCAGCCACCCTTTTTACAGAGGTGCTGAGGGATTTTCTACAAATTTTGTGGTACGAGTGCCCCTCTTCTTCTAGTCCGCCCACCACCTCACTGGCTCTAGCAGAAACTGCAGTAGTGCTGGCTTCTGATTTCCTTTTCCTGGCTCCAGCGCGTTTTATATGATCCTTGTTACAAAACGACGCATAGCAGAACCGATGACAGCCGGCATCCGCAGGAGGATCAGTCATTGGCAGCAGTTTCATTATTTGATCAGGCAGCAAACGGCATTTGTTGATAGTTTCACTTTCTGTCGCGTCGCACACTCACATACCTTACGCCAGTTCTTATCCGTGAATTGCGTCACTTTCTCACCATCCTCCGCGCCCAAGTGTATGAAACAACGCATATTTGGTTGTTGAAAGACCAAAAATCACACGACAACCATGGGCGCTGCCATCTTGATTTGTTGTTTCCTGGTCGTTT
>NC_140970.1:80392383-80512383 GCF_056783735.1 Eptatretus burgeri | reverse complement strand
TTTAGCAATGCTTCAACACACAAAGCGCGTTCGATCGATGCTAGTGTGCATCCGGGTTATTTTGTTTTGAACCAGTCAAACGTTGTCATGCCAGCGTGACATCACATTTTGGTGCTCGACACTCCACAACCTGTTTGCCACTTACGCATGTGCAGAGTGAGAAACTCTACTGTAAAACTCACTCTTTCCCATAAACCACACTGTATGTACCGTAAAGTCTCTGTCATGGATTGCAAGGCCGTGTGGGGTTCTAAGTTATGAAGGAAAAGTACCCAGAATGGTCTGCTGATGCCTTCATTGAGGTTCAAAAGGGGTTGTACCGATTATTGAAAAGAACATTCCAAATTCACCTTTCCATATACCGTATGTACATACTTTTGTTCAAGCAAATTGTGCAGTACCTCCTTATGTAAATAGATGTGACATTGTCACACCTTTATAAGGTATCTATTCATTATACATACACAGTGTCGGGAGGGAAGAAATTGGAAATGCCAAAATTGAGAAAAGGAACGGAAGGGAAGAGGATATGAATGGGAGGTATAGTGTACCTTTAGGTAGGGAGTAAACTGAGGAAAATAAGAGAATGTTTGACGATAGGAGAAGGAAAGGAGGTGACAGAGTTTGGGAGAGAAGGGAAGTAAAGGCCCGGTCACACCTTGACGTTTTAGCCAGCGATGGCAACGTATTAAAATTTATGTAAAACGCTGGCTTACGTTGAACTTTTGATGTTTTTTTTAAAGATTCGGACGTATTCATAGCGACTTGGTCTTATGTATAACGCATTAGTAACGGACACAGAACGTTTCGTTGTGTTATAGATAACTTATACCAACGAATGCTGAACCTGTTGTCGACCTACACAACCGATACCCAACGATAGTCTAACTTAGGCATAGCGCGTTGCACGCATCGCCGACGATGTCGTGACGTAGCCTATTAAAAGGCTGACGCACAACGATTCGAATCATAACTGCCGTAGAAATGGAAGTGACAACATTGCGGTCACACCTTGGCGATCTTGCCAGCGTATGCCGACCTAAGAAAAATGTGTTATGTCTAAAACGTTGGGGCACGTCAAATACGGTATGAGTAAGTTTGGTATACGTGAGTAGAACGCCAAAGTACGCTATCATACGTCGTAGTAAGTAGAGTACGTCAAGAAATTTTAAACATGTTCAAAATTTTACGACGTACTCGGCGTATGACACACGTTCCGCATGTGATGGGGATAAGTTTTAGACACGATATGTGGACGCCTACACACGTCCACAAAGGCTACTTATAAGCTACTCATAAGTCGAAACACGTCGCGGTAATGTCTTTTTTACGCGAAACTTATTTCTAACTTATGTTTGACGTGCTTTGAACCAATTCTTTACGTAGTCCCAACACACATCGACGTATGTAGACGTATTCCAATGACGTCTTCCGGTCGACAAAAAAATTAATGAACGTGTTTCTAGCTTACAACTGCCATATAAAGACGTGTTCCCAGCGGTTTTGGGAATTGGTATATAAAAATGCTGCTCATAAAAGGGGAACCCAACAGTGTTTTCGAGTCCTTTTTGAGTCGATATCCATGTCAGCAGTAACAGGATCAGTATCAGTATCAGTATTTGTATTAGTATTAGTAGTAGTTTGTTTATGTTGGCAGTAGTAGGTGAGTGTGAGGGGGAGGGTGTGGGTTATGATGGATCGTCCTTGCGTCCGCGTGTCCACGGGTAGGAGACATCTTTTCACCATTGTTCGAAGTTCTTCGCGGCTAATTTTTTTATGGGGCTTTTTCAACAATGAGCTATAGCTTGTTTTTACGATTTAGGTCTATTCATAACGGGTTGGACAAATGCACAATGAACTAATAATGTGCATAGAGCGCTTTGATTACTTATAGATACGATATACCAACGAATAATTATCGTGAAGCCGGCGTTCACAAACTATGCCCAACGATAGCCTAACTTAACCATATCGTGCGGCAATTTATCTTTGCCGGTGACGTAGGGTTTGCTATTCATAGGCTGCCACTCAACGATTTAAATGGCTGCATCTCCATTATTGAAAGTAGACGCTTGCGCTCAACAATTGGATTTTTTTTACACTCAACGACTTTTAAATGGTACCACTCAGCTATTTTCATTGTTTACAATGAACGATTTAAATTGCTGTCACTCGCCTTTGTTTTTTGACGCTGGGGTTTTGAAATTTGAAGCGTTTCTTCTGAACGTGTAAAAACGCTCAAACTCGACTATTTTAAATAGAGGCTGCCGATGGACAATTGGAATCATAGCCAAGCTAGACATCGAAGTGTGAACATCCTCGTCATGCCGAAGAAAAGTTTGAAGAATGCTGCAAATAAGTGTCCTGGCTGTGGCCGTGGACGCTGACGCAAGGACGATCCATTATACCGACGTCTTTCAGCCTATGAGTAACTTAAAAGTAACGTCTGTCGATGTGTGGCAACGATCGCGTAACGTGCCAACAACACGTTAATCATAGGTTAGAAATAGGTTTCGGGTACGCTAAACATTACCTCGGCGTGTCTCAACTTATGATTAACTTACAAGTAGCATGTGTTGACGTCTATCAACGATCGCAGACCGTGCATACAACTTGTGGCCAGCGTAGCGGAACGTGCGAGTCATACGCCGGCATACGTCGTGAAATTTCAAGCATGAAAAAATTTGAGGACAACCAAAAAGTACAACGTTTAAAGCCAACGTACAACGACGTATGGCAGTGTTTTTCAGCGTGCTATCAATGTTATCAAAACTTACCCATAACGTATTCAACGTGTGCCAGCGTTTTAGAAAAAAATTTCAAAAATCGGCATACATTGGCTAAAACGTCAAGGTGTGACCGGGCCTTAAGATTGGGAAGATATAGGAGTATGGAGATAGAAAACGAGCTGCACTCATGTCATGGCATGCAGTTCTGTGCTCTGCCTGGAACACAGGCATAATCCCAACTGACTGGAAGAGGGCCTTGTTGTCCCTCTCTAGAAAGGGAAGGGTGATCATCAGGACAACTACCGAGGGGTGACGCTGTTCTTGGTGCCGGGCAAGGTCTTTGCTTGGATAATTCTTGATAGGGTTCGCCACCATCTGGTTGAGCACCAGTGCCCAGAGCAGTCAGGCTTTACACCAAAGAGGTCAATGATTGACCGTATCCTTGCCCTTCGGATCCTCATCGAACACAGACGAGAGTTTCGGCAGGGGCTGCTTGCAGCCTATGTTGATCTCTGTGAAGCGTTTGATTCAGTGAATAGGGATGCCCTCTGGAGGATTCTTGGTCTTCGTGGGGTGCCACCAAAACTGATCGATCTGATGTCTGAACTACACACTGGTACTGAGAGTGCTGTAAGATGTGGTGGTACCATCTTCGACTTATTTCTAGTTGTTACTGAAGTTTTTCAGGGGTGTGTACTGGCCCCCACACTTTTCGTCGCTTGTATTGATTGGATTCTGGGGAGGATGTCGGAGAGATGAAGCTGCGGTGCATCGTTTGGGAATGTCAATATCTCTGACCTTGATTTCGCAGATGATGCAGTCATCTTTGCGGAGACTCTGGATATGCTTTTGGGGGCCCTCGAGATTCTGAATGAGGAGTCGGAACCGCTGGGATTACGGGTTTCCTGGGTCAAAACTAAGATGCAGACTTTCAACGATACATTTTGGAGCATTAAATATGTTTTTTCATAATCACTGACCATGAAAACATGGGTATAGACACCTTATTTGTGATGATACCATGTACTGTTATGCAGATATTGATGAAAATATGATTTTCAGTGATTTGTGTTACAAAGCCATGGCCCAGACCCGGCAGCAATTCATATTCATGATGTTGGGGGAGTGCCCCCATCAAAGCATGAGGTCCACAATTGTGGCGTTTTTTACATAAATAAACCTTCTGGGCTCCCACTCCATTATGATTATAGGATCCCAGGTTAAAATCCTCACACTGTTGATTTATACATTATCTACTAATGCATTTCTAATGTGTATCAAGGTACTCCATCTCTGATGCTGCTTGCACACGAGCGATTCAAAATGTTCCAGAAATATTATAGAACATTCCAAACATTGTGGATTTGTCCATTGTCTGTTAAGTTCTTACAATAAAAGTACATCGATGTCTCTTCAATCTTTGGCCATGTTTATGGAACATAAATTGGTGATCTCGGGGCACAAATTGGTGATCACCAAAGGTGAGTGACTCAGGTCAGGTCAGGTATGAGAGCATGCACCAGAGCAGCGCGTCGCTGCGTCCACTTTCCGCCGGTACTCCAGGGGCCTCTGTCTGGCCATCCCCCAGGCAGATGCCTGGCCCATCCCCATCTCCTTGAGATGCCGGTCAACCTGCTGCAACCACGAGGCACGTGGTCGACCCATTGGCCTCCTCCACTCATTACACTGCCTGTTTTATTTCCAAATTCATAGGTGGCGATGATAGTTTGCAAGACCTTTTGTGTCATAAAAATTGCTCACATTTGGCCTCATTTTCAGATTTTTCTCAGCCTATGGGCGATGGGAATCGAAGGCTACATATCAGAACATGCACACGACCATGCCAGTCATCAGAATCGCTCGTTAAGTACTGCACAACAATATTATGCTAGATATTCTTATCTTAATTATGATTAACTCCGAGAAGCCTCATGAAAGGGATGATTTTTAAAACGCCTCCTTTGCGGGTCATGCTGGGTGACTCATGACAGGCTTGTGCCGCTTGGCAGTAAATTTGAAGGCAGCTATCGTCGCCTTTCTCACAGACCAGCCAGTCCTCCTTCGATTGTGCTGTAGTTTCTTGCTTTGAAACAGTCTTGTTATGACTTTGTTTCAGTCTGAATGCTTGCTGATGCACGTCGTGTGGAATAGACTTGTTCTTGTTTACCACCGATTCTTGTGACAAAGCGATCCATGTTTGTGCCCAACAAATGACGACCTGTGCAATGTTTGTGTGCATATAATGCGCATGCAAACATGGAAACACTTCGCACTGCTGGTGCGCTCCTGGACCGTTGCTGTCAAAGATACGAGGTGTAGAGTCCCGAGCGACTAACTAGGTCCAAAATGAGTGAGCCGTACCACACAGAGAGGACGCTGCCATCGTACTTGTGGGCATTGCTTACGATAAACTTGTAAAGAAGATGGTCGTGACCGGTCGTAATTTTATAACAGCGAGGCATTGTGAACTCAGCTGAGAATTAAAGTTTCATTTCGTCAACTGGAATTCTGTGAGATCAGGGGACATTTAATTGTTGACGACTGTTGCTGACAATAATGTAACCTTTCAAAACTATGATGCGACGACTACTACTATTACTTTCACCAGCCACAATTAATCCCACCTTGTGTGGTTGGAGAGAGGGGATAGAGGGTTTGAGTGAGGAAACTTAGCTGTCCTGGCATCACTTGTATAATTGATCAGTGAGATGTACCAGACTTCCACCAATTAACAGTTTTGTGCTCCTTGCTTCAAAATTTGATAGAATTGGTAAACGTTTACCTCGTTTTGTTTTTATTTGCCACTAGCTGAGTACACACACGCCCAGCAGGTGATCTTGTTCCAAGCGTGAAACCCATTCTTCTGACGGGTCCCTTTATTTGGGTGGTGTCTCGGCAACAGACCGCTGCCTCGATCACTCCCGAAGACAAAAAACAACCCGGGTTACGCACATGAAGCAAAACATGCATTACTGCTTACGTACATACATAATACATCGTGGTTATATAGCTTGGATTTACTTGGAACCATCCTCTGAACAGAGAGTGTCCGTGCTGCCGAAGCAGTTTCCTGGGCTGTTGGGCACAATCCTGGACAGGTTGCCACTCCGTCGCAGGATACTCGAATGGCTCAATTATCCCAGCAAGCTGGTACTCAATTTGCCGACCTCGGGTGGTTATATAGCTTGGATAATTTCAATTGCACTGGCCTATCGGCTGACACCAGAAGCGTGAAGCCTGAGGCCGATACATCCTGTCACCTTCATAAGGCCGGTTCATGACGCCTATCGACTCCAACCTTTTGATATTTGATGATCCTTTTAACAGCCGCTTTGGTTGTTTTACACTGACCGGAAAACTTATAGGGAGGGCATGGCGATTGTGAATATGATACTTCTGAAGATGTGTTAGGCTTACCATAGCAAAAAATGGCGGACGTATGATTTCTTTTTTCGGGTTACAATTGTTGGAGGCATCAGGCCAGCTGTCCGATCAATGGGAAAAGAGCGGACACACACACGCACGCACACACACACGTACACACACACACTTGTTCCGTTAGGTATAGATTGCTCAATATCAAACTCTAAAATGGTGTTTCATTTTTGTGCACAATTTCTCACCTCTTTTCTTTATCTTTGTGATCTTTTTTTTCTCAAATCTAAAATTTTTGACGAGTTGTGTTTTTCTTCTCAGCTACGACTGACTTGTACCACTATTAACGGACCCTTTGTTCATTCTTTGATATAATTTCAATATAATTGCTATTTTGCTCCTAAAAGGTGCATAAGTCAAAACAGTACTTACCTGAGATCCATTACCTTTCTCTCCAAATTGTACAGCGGAGGGCACTCTATGTCCATTTGAAAGACACTTATAGACTTGTACCTGAATGTTTTTATTTGGTTTTATTTTAATGCCCTGTACCTCCTTGGTATCACAGCCTTTTGGTCGCCTGGGAGCGTTTTCCTTACGGGAAATGGATGCATCAGCTCAAGAACTCAAGCCAGGCTCTTTATTTTTCAATCGTCATGCTTCGACGTGCTCCTCACTCTCACACAGTAAGCTTCCTTACTCTTTCTGCATTATGTATATCTTTCCATGCTATTTCTTTGGATATTTGCATATTTATTTGCATCTGTTCTGTTACCTGTCTATTTGAATGCCCTCCCTCTACCTGACAGCTGTGACTTCCACTGCACCCACTTATGCCCAGTCAGCTCTGCTGTCCTCTCATCTTTCTTCCCTCACTTCCACCTCACCTACACAACCCACAACGAATGTCATCTCCACGTCACACTCACCCACCTGCCATCGTAGTGTGGTGAGGGGCACAGTGGAACGTTTTGAAGAAAGTAGATGGGGTGGCAGAGAGTAATTGTTGATTCAATATGAGGCAGTATGCTTGGTGTTGACTTCATGGTTAGGGTGGCGGGCTTGGGATCCTAGGGTCCTGAGTTCAAATCCCGCTTGGCCATTAAATTAATACCAGGTGGGGATGACTCAGCCTGTCATCCTTCCGAGGTTGGCAAAAATGAGTACCAGCTTGCTGGGATGATTGAACCATTTGAATATCCTGCGTCGGAGTGACGACCCGTCCAGGATTGCGCCCAATAGCCCAAGAGACTGCTTTGGCAGCACCGACGCTCTGCACAGAGTCTGGTCCCAATCGATGGATGGAATATGAGGCAGTGAATATTTTGAAATGGTGACTGATACTCATTTTTATGCTTCGTTTGCCCGTCTTGTACCCAAGGCTTCAACAAAGCGAAAGTTTGATTTCTCGCACCAGCCAGAGGTATCTACAGTGAAAAGGTGTCCGGCTTCCCCACTCTCTCAAGAGTTGTCTTTACAGTCAGGTAACCCTGTTTGTGAAAAATGCCATTGTGTGTCATGTGCTAAAAACGTAGGCTTCCTTAGATGAGTATAAAAATGTTGGATTAAATCCTGACTTGTTCATGAATGGTTTCTTGATTTGTTTTTTTTTTACTAACCTTGTCATTATTTTTGGTTTTCTGGCTACTTGGCCTTCATCAGCACGGAAGAGTATAATTATGGTGGAGCATCTGCTCCTTGCTGATGACGGCCAAATAGTCCAAAACATGGACACAGTTGATTCTCCCATGGGCAAGCTGCCACCCCTAAAATGAGGACAGGAAGTTCGTCTACATGCAAAGCTGAAGATTGCCCCCAAGGGGACAGCACTGAGCAGTGTTTGCTATGTCACCCTGGTGCCATCGAATTTATGTTTTTGTACACCGCTCCTTCCCAATTCCATTTCCAGGTGATGCATGACGTCATCGCTGGGCGCCGAAGGGAGTACCGTTTTTTTCCGTTTGTTTTCTTTCTTGTTTGTTTATCTGGGTGCTATCTCAGCCATCCTTTGAGCGAGAAAGCTGAAATTTGAGGACGAAAGTGAAGATGTGCATTGGCAAAAACGGTGTTTTTATTTTATTTTTTGATTAATCAATTAATTGATTACTTAATTATTATCGATTTATTAATTCCTTTTCTTTCTCATCTGGGCAATATCTCGGGCATCTTTTGAACTTGGAAGCTGATATTTGGACACGACAGTGAACAAGTGATTTGGCTATAAAGGGTGTTTTTGATTTATTAACTAATCGATTAATTTTTCATTTTTCGATGAATTATTACTTGATTTTCAAAAAGTTACAGATTTAGATGAAACGGTGGTGGTTTTGGTATGCTATTAGACAATTGATTGAGAAATTAATTATTTTATGATTTTTAGTTATTTTAATTGCGCAATTAATCAATCAATTATTGTACACCGCTGCACCACAAATCTGTCTCCATATGCTGCAAGGTATCATTTGTACATATTACTTCAGAAATGCATTTGTACACATAAACTAAGTTTCATTTATACACGTTTACCGCAGAAGTGCACCGGTCACTCCCAATTCCGTCTCCATGTGCTGCACGGTGGCATCACAGCCCGCTGAAGGCGCCCCGGAAATGTCTCGTGCTGGAGGATTTATGATTTACTTATTTGACATGGGGGCGGTGTACTTTGAATGTACTTCCACTTTTTTTTTTAATGTTTTATTCATTTCTGAGCTCTTGCTATTAAAACAGGTGTCCCGACTCCCCCACCCCTCCCCTTAACCCAACTACTGCTGACACACTTGTTTCTTTCGTCCATCTCGTTATTGCTGTCACTTCTGTCTTTCTCTGCCAGATCACTTCAGGGTGAAGCATGAAACACAAAATGTTGGATCCCACAGAGATTCGCCTGAGAAAACAGCTGCAGGCAATCCACAGGCTCCCAGCACCGACGGCAGGACTCCCGTCGCCGACAAGAGGGTTTCCGGCGCCGACGGCAGGACTCCCGGCACCGACGGCAGGACTCCCGGCACCGACGGCAGGGCTCCCAGCGCCAACAGCAGGGCTCCCGTCGCCGACGACAGGGTTTCCGGCGCCAACGGCAGGACTCCCGGCACCGACAGCAGGACTCCCGGCACCGACGGCAGGGCTCCCAACGCCAACAGCAGGGTTCCAGGCGCAGACGGCAGGAACGATAGAGCATTTGGCAAGGAATCTACAAACCAGCATCCCTTGCGAGGCGTGGTGTTCTGTCTCAGTGGCTTTAAAAATCCTTTTCGTCAGCATCTTCGAGAGCATGCATTGGCTCTAGGGGCATCTTACAGGCCTGACTGGTGTTCAGCTTGCACTCACCTCATGTAAGTCTCATTCACAGTATTAACAATCCATTTTTATGGTTTTTTTGTCTTTTCTTGTCTTTGCTTCACCTGTCCATATTCTGATGTCTGTTTAATAAACAATCCCTGACTTAACATTCACTTCACACCCAATTTTATATTTGAAGATAGAAGGGAGGGTGGGGAAGAGGACTGACTCCTCCCAGCTGACATCCATCAGTTTCACCAAATGATTAATCTTCCACAATCACTCCAGCAATGATTAAACAAGTATGAGCATTGCCTTGTAAGCAATGCTTCTTGTACTATAACTACTTTCTTTCTATAACAGCGACATTCCGTTGTCCTTCATGAACATGTATCATTATTCCACATAACGTCCAATGAAGTATTACAAATTTCTTCAACCGATGCACTCAAGCGTAAAATCCATCAGAGTAAAACAGCTTTTTGAGAGTTGAGCATAAATTCACAGCACCATTGTTTACTACATGAGTAGTTGGGGGTCCAAAGCAAATATAAATCTGATGGGATAAAATCTGGCCTGCTGTGCACCACACCAACTTTGTGATTTATCCATGTGTTGCGTACGCTGTGTGGCTTTGCGTTCTTATACTGGTGGAAAGTGATGTTGTTCACATTACTCCATTTGTGGTTTATTTGCATTGTGTGAAGTCTTGAATATACTTGTTCGGATCTCAAGGATATTCGAGAATTACTCCTTCATGATCCCCAAATATGTTGCCGTGATTGTCTTTTGCCTGAAGGTGGTTTTGAATTATTTCCTTGCCAATGGAACCCTTCGGTTTCCATCCATGTGACTGCCATTGCATTTCTGTCACGTAGTGATGAACCATTGTTTTATGACCTGTAATGGCCTTCAAGTTTATTGGAATCTCCCGCGATGAAGCTGTCTACGGACCTATCACTTAACCATCACAGACTGGTCAGTGGTCTCTCTGTCTTCTACCGCCTCCTTTCTGGTCTTGCACCCTCTGCTTTTTTGGTGCTCTGTCATTCCCTAGGTTTCTGCAGGGCACACAAGGTCCACCATCAACCCCCTTTCTGGTGAAACTGCAGAAAATCCATTATCACTGCTCACCACTCATTTGTTCCTATTTCCCCCACCTGTGGAATCAACTTCCACATCCTCTTCAGTCTCATTTTTCCCTCCAGGTGTTCAAGACAGCTGTTCACCACCACCTCAGATCATCCCCAATCCAAAACCATGATCTTTTCTACCCTTGTTAACCACCCCCCCCAACCCCAATCCCTCCACTCAAATTTCCAGTTTTTCCTCCTTGGAGTTTCCTTCTGTATCCATCTTGTCCACCCCCATGCATCCTCTCCTGCCCCCCTCCCATTCCTCACCATACACATTTTGTCCAAGTCTCCCTCTATTTTGACTTCTACTCTGCTGTTGGTGTTTCCCCCCTCTTTCTACTGTTCCTTTTGTGTTATGTTACATCCTGATCGGTTCAGTGTACTAGCTCTTCCACGAGCCTTGACTGTGTGTACAAAAAATAATAATAATAAAAAATTAATCCGACAGAAGAACGCATCACTAGTCCTTTGATACGTGTCAAAACAAGATGTGGAAAATGTCCTTTTGGTGAATCGTCATTTCAGTCGTGAGCATGTTTGAAACCTGTCTGGAGCTATTCTGTATCCTGTATCCTCCATATCAACTATTCTGTATCCTCATTGATCACCTTGTGCTTTTCCTGGGTCCCTTCACACAATCAACACATGAGTCACATGACTGTTTTCTTGGATTGATGCATCCACTTGCTGCATTTTCAGCTGATGCAGCACTCGCCAGTCGGTCGGCGCATTGTCCGTCAGCGAGGTCTTTCCTTCTTTGATATGGAAAACCGGTCTTCAAACAATGCCGACGTGAATCGTGTCCTCTCCACAAACTACAGCGAGTTGTCTGAATATTAGAAGCACCAGACTTCACAGGGAATTAAAGCACAGCCTCATGTCAAAGTTTTCTGTCCATGATTTTTTCGCATTATTAAAGGTAAGGATGAGTGATTTATGTCTTTGTGGAGAATGTTGCATCTGAACCAAAATAAACGTTTAACATTTGTAGACTGTGTCAACCCAGTGTCATTCTGTGGTGTTGGATCACACTTGGCCACTGTTTTTCTCCTCATGGCCATCCATGGCCTTTCTTCGTGTTCTGACTTCACGTTTCTTTTCCCCTGACCGTCAAACAATATCAGCTCTTTAATTAACCTTACTTTGATCCCTTTCCCACCAGCTGTGCATTTGCCGGGAGTCCCAAGCACCTGCAGCAGATTGCTAGCGGACATGGTGTAGCGGTCACCAAGCAGTGGCTGCTCTCCTGCACTGCTCGATCTCCTCTACCCGACCCCACACACTTCTCCCTGACTTCTCCACAGCAAGCTCCAACCACTCACTCGGCACGGAAAGCAAAAGGTATTGAAAACATTTGTTCTCTCCCTTCCGTGGTACCGTGTCACTGTGTGAGTTCAAACCCACTCTCCCCTCCCCCCTTTCCCTCCCACTGCATCATGTCACCCACCCACTATCTCATGCCATTTTCATCCTTGTTCTTCATTTTTCTTCCTGTCAACCTCCCCCTACCATTCATCGTACAGAACTTTTCTTTTCTGTCCGTTTGTCTCGTGTTGACTTTTGAACAAAGGAATGCTTTGTTTTATTCTCATGCCCTTTGGTCGTACCAGTTGAAAAATGGGGTTTAAACTCCATCAAAGTTTTTGAAATGTCTTTTCATGAATTATTATTATTATTGATACAATGGAAATGCAAATGCAGAATGAGGCCATTTCCCCCATCAAACCTCAAACGGTATCTTCATTACATTAACTTTGTAATCTTAAATTAGTGTGATCAAATGAAACGTTGAATCTGGTATACCATTATACACTTGGGTAATGGGGCCTAATAACCAATGACAGAATATTAATTAATTGTTCTTAATTTCCCATCAGTCTCCTCTTGTGAACATTTAAAAAAAAAAAACAAACACAGTACTGTATAACGAGAAGGGTACGCGGTAGAGAACATACCTCCACCAGGCTGTTTAGTTTACGTTTTGTATCCCACTGATGGGCCGGATCTTGATTTGGACCTGAATTAAAATTTCATTGACTTGTTCTTGTCACCAAACCAACTCATCCACAAAGTTTTGTCCGAATCCTTCCATAACTTTTTGAGATATCTTGCGATATATCGTTTTTTTTTTTTTAGCTCTATCACTCAATGGTGAAAAATCACTTAAATTCTCGTATCCGGATCTTCATCAGAAATGAATCATCCTTGTCACACACCAAACATGCCCACCAAATGTCATCCAAATCTGTCCACAACTTTTTGAGATATCCTGCACACAAACAGACAGGGGTGAAAACATAACCATTGTCCAGCTTTAGTAGGTGCAGGTAAAAATCTGTCTCATCATGTACATGTGATGTGCATTGAGTTTTCTTGTTCGTGAACTTTGAATAACAGGCGCGATGGCAAACATACGAAGTCGATGGGTCAAACGGAGCAGCCGAGAACCGAACATCCTTCCAACCCTTCTCTGAGAAACTGACGATTTTTAAGAAAGAGACACACAAAACAAACATGGCTTTTGTACGAAGTTAGCTATGTCGTAGCATCACTCAGCAGTGCCATTTTGTGTAAATTTCATTGTCACTCCGCCCTCAGAGAGCATGGCAAATTTGATTGGTCAATACGGCGTAAAATTTTGTCCAAGTACTGCTAAACTGAGGGTTTTTGGAAATGCAAACAAGCCGATGTGTGTTCTCGTGTCAAAATATATAATTTGATTGAAATAAAATAAAAGTTTTAAAGGCTGTAGAACCCCCTCCCCCCCCCAAAAAAAAAAACAAACCAATGAATCGGAAGTTCACCGCCATTGATGTAACCTGACACCACCATTAATTTTAACACGTTAAATAAGTTATTCATGCTTGTTGTTTGTGTCTTTTATGAGGTCCCTAAAAACAGTAAATATTGCTTGACAGACAGACAGACTGAAGGAATCGCTATACCGTGAGTGCACATGCGTGCTTGGGATTTGACTCCGTACAATTTGCCAAATCGAAAGCCAAAGTACTGCTAAACTACAGGTTCATGTTCTGATATGTATTCTGCAGTGTTCAAAATATAAAATTCAATTGACATGAAGTAGTTCCTCAATCATAGAAATGGACAGAGTGAAGCAATTGCTCAACCCCACTCTGTGCTATATGCGTGGCATTATAAACCTTAACCCCAACCTCTGGCTAAAGGTCCCATGCAGTTGTCTTGTAGTGCAACTGTGGACCATGCATTCTGTTCCCAGACATGTATATTGTAATGATCAGGGTACATTCATTAAATTCACAATGCTTGTGAGATTCTTATTCACCAACCACCAGGTCTTTTACAAACTGGCTGAGCAGGCCTAATTATTTGCTCAGGATGCTGAAGATTACTTGCCTACTTATCATGGAGGACATCATCTTATGGCCATCAAATGCCAGCAGACGGTACCCCCGAATTGAATGACACTTTGTGATGCATCGTCCTGCCCGTAAAACACTTGCGTGACCGTTTATAGCTGGGTCCAAACCCATGCTCAGCAGCTCTCAGACAAGCTATCCTGCCAGCCAAATTGAATGGACACTGTGACGGGATAATTAAATATACCACTCCGTGTGTTGATTGAAGTTGGTTCGTTTTTTGTGTGTGTTAGATTGAATGTGCTTGGACGTCCTCTTTCATCGGAATGTGAACTCCACACCAGGCACACTTCTGGTCAACCTTTTGATCATCCAGTTGAGGTTCGTCCATCACTACAATATACAAAAGGACTTCTGTATGGAACAGCCCACTGCTGGACTTCCACATCTGGGTAGCTTGGCTGGTGTTTGCTTTATTTTTAAATATGAACATGTACACTCTCACTGATGCACCTGCTTGACCCAGGATGATGCTCAAATAACTGTTTTTTTTTTCTTCATTCTGCTTATTTAAACGTTCACCTATTTCCTTACGCATAATAAAGGCACCGCGTCAGATCGTGCGCAAACAAGTTAAATTTCAACAGTTAGGGTTTTCTGTGTTTTATTGTACTTAGTTATGATGTAACACATTGGTCAAGTTATTACTAAATGTTCAGAACAGCGTGAGATGAATGATAAACAATAACGAATTGTAGAAAGATATGGCGGCTCAACAAGCTGCTGCATGTCCTGTTTTTGTGCACCGCAGCGGAACCTCATGTTTTAGAGGAACGTGGTTGATGAATGTGGGAAATTCCTTTGAGGTGGACCAATTGGTTTCTTCTTCATCACCACTCTTTTCAAGAGAATTCCCATATTTGAATCGGTAACCGTAACCCTAACCCATACCAGTGTACGCCCAGCTATCGGAAGTTTTTTTGTATACATTGTCGAGGCTTGTATATAAGCACTAACATACAGAACCTATAACAAAGGGAGCAGGGAGACAAGAGGAGTGGGAGTTATCAAAGCTTTTCTTCGTTTATTTAAAGCTGCTCATTTCAAGTCCTATTTTGTTGCATAATTGTACAAGCAAAGTATCGTGAATCTTGTTTTAAATGTTGAAGCTGAACCCTGAGTAGTTATTGGGTAAGTTTGCGAAGTATGTTTATGTTTGGGAAAGCGAATCAATAAATATCAATTTAACCTCAACATATTTGATATCCTTGTGTTGAATGCATGTCGTAATACGAACCAATAAGCCGTTTCCATCATCCGTGATGTCATCCATGATGCCTGGTTCAATGATCAATAAGCTGAGAAACTATAAAAATGAGTTAATGAATGCCATTGTACACTTCTGAGAACATGGATCGGGAGCCACGGAACAGCCGCCTTCTACAAAGTAAACAACAAGAGCCGCAATTAAATTTAATCCACATTTGGCAAAATCTGGATCAGGCATCATCAGTTTGATGCCTTTTACGAGTTCAAGCACCATGTGATGATTCGATGCCGGCATTCCAAAAAGTCTGTTTTCTGTCGGGATGGGTTGCAGGGTGTTTCACATATCAGGAGTAAATGACCTCTCTTTGCTCGGCCAAATCATCCCAGTGTGTGGTTGTGGACTTCTACATCTGGGCAGCTTGGCTTTATTTTTAAGATTGAGCGGACAAAAAAAAGGCCATTTGACCTTGACCTTTAACCCAGAGGGGAATGATGTAAATTAAGTGTAAATGCGTCTTGCTCTCGGCTATCCAGAGAGGACGATTTAGTTCCGATTGGACAAACCTGCCAAGTTTTGGTGAAAAAAATAAAAATCAAATTGTCATGACCTTAGAATTAGGTTGTCAAAAAAGTCACCACCCCCCCTCCTTACACATAACAAATGCGTTTTGTCCTCAGCTATCTAATTCCGACCAAAGTTAATCGAGTTATGGTGAAAAATGTGCCTAATTAGGTTAAGGTTAAAAGAAAATAGGTCAAGGTCAATTTCGCCAACCCTGCGTACTTTCTATTCATATTAATTATTGAAGCAAAACTTTTATTATAAAAGCCCCAGACGGCTCCAAGATTTGGAGTGCAGGAAGGAAGAAAAAAAAAATTCTAAATGGTGGTTTTAGTATCCCTGGATATTCAGGAGAAACTGTGGTGCTGTTAAAAATTGGGGGTGCCAATTGTAGAAACACTGAAACAGCAATAAGCCTTCCCCCTATGCTATGGGGAGAGGCTTACTTATGAACAGTGCATTGAACTTTTGTTACGTTCGCTCTCTTGTGTATTGTAGGCTTGCATATCCGTGATCCTACATGTAATGGAATACATTATGGGATTGCTGAGAATAAACATACGATTGGCGCTCTTTACCGCATAGTAAAGATTGAAAATCACGTCTATGAGCCAACAGAGTGGAAGGAGTTTATGCAAAAACAAAGTGGTCTGACCTGTTTTCCATTGCAATGTATTCATAAAAAAAATTCAGTGAAAACAATTGGGATGTTAATATCTTAAATGTATTCTAATTTAATTATAAATTGATTTATTATTTTTTTATGTTTAGTTTGGAAAGGCTGCATAGACCACAAAGCACATATGCCTCCATCATGGCAAAAGTATACTGGTAACGCATGCCAAAAGTATACTGGTAACGCATGCCAAATGAATCGTCAGACGTACTACATTTCCATTCTGGGCTGGCAATACGATACTGCTCTTGCTGACCAATGATCAGACGTGGTTCGCCTTGTCGACCAACCGTGGTTCACCGATTTGGGTGGGTCCGTCCACCCGACGACAGCATTAGTCTCTGGGAGGGTTGAAATTTTATTTTCAACGACCTGAATTTGAAGGCAATGATGTTCAGCAGAAGAACAAGAAAAATGAATCCTGGGGAAGGAGGCCCCAGGATGCAAGTTACCACAATTTCCACCTTTACATCTGCCACTGGCCATGAGAACAATGCTAATGTGGAATAAAACATACATTTGATGGATTGAGCTGAACAAGTTGTACAAGTTCTCATCCTGTTGAAGTTGTTTAATTCCCACACTTCTGTAATTTGTGACTTGCAATGCCAGTCAGCTTCCACCGGATGGTGATATATGTTACATTTATGCAGAGGATTGGGATACCCCACCACTGAACTCCCAGGACCTTTAAAAAAAAAAAAAATTTACCCCAAAAAACCTGCCCTTACATCCCATCCCACCCCAGACATTATCATCAATTACACAGCTGCTTGACAGTTGAAAGTTTATTTCCATTAAACTTTACAAACACTGAACATTCTATTTGCAAAACATATGAAGAGTTTATCTTGATAGTTCTCAATACAGGGGAGAGATCAACACCCAATCATCATCATGATGATCTGGGAAGATGTGGAGCAACAGGAGGGCTGGACATGGCTGCACTTGGGCCGAGCAAGATCTGAGCACGAGGATAAGACAAAAGGGGAACAGTAAACGATTCAAAATTAAAATTCAAACATGAACACATCCAACATGTGTGTGCGTCTGTCAGGCCGTTGCATCATCCACCATTCGTCGGAGGATATGCAGAGAAGTTTTTCCTGTCTGCAAGGATTTACTACGAGTGGACTTAAATGACCCAACCCTATCTTTTAAAAAGAGAAGGCCATTGTGTGCCAGCATCCGATCCCATTCCTGCCCTAACAATGAGGAGGCAACAGCAAACCTCCCAGTGCAATTCTTACCATGAGAGCACACTTCTGCAGCACACTGGAAAGGGGCACAGACTCTCAATCATTCTTACAAGATGTTGTGGACAAAACTACGAGGTGTGTTCAAAAAGTATGCAACCTTAATTTTTCGTGCGTAAACAAATGAAGCTCGGGAGGCGTGGTTTGGTGCACGTATGTAGGCGATCCTAATCCGTATGCGTGAATATTTTCCCGCCTGCAGAAGCTGTCAGTCGCCGACAGACCGCCGACGAGTGAGGAAGTGTAAGTGAGCACCGTCGGATTTTCGTTTTTGACAAAATGACGGAAAAAACTTCAACAACGCTACTGCATCAAATTTTGTGTAAAGCTTGGCGATTCCCAAGTGGAAACGATCTGCAAGATTCAAGAGGCCTTCGGGAACGAAGCAATGGGCACCACACAGATAAAAGAGTGGTACAACCGCTTCAAAGATGGTCGCACATCAGTGGAAAATAAAGCACGTTCTGGTAGGCCCTCAACATCCCGAAATGAGATCGTCATTGACCAAGCGAGGACCCTGCTGGTGCAGGATCGTCGAATCACGATCAGAGAACTTGCAGACGAGGCGGACGTCAGCATTGGATCCGTTCATTCCATTGTGACTGAGGATTTGGGCTTAAGGAGAATCTCAGCGAAGTTCGTGCCAAAACTGCTAACGATCGAGCAGAAGCAACTCCGTTTGGAGATCGCACAGGACATGCTGGAGACTGTGAACAGCGATCCCAACTTCTTCAACACAGTGATAACTGGCGATGAGACCACAGTGATCCGTCATTTTGTCAAAAACGAAAATCCGATGGTGCTCACTTACACTTACTCACTCATCCGCGGTCTGTCGGCAACTGACAGCTTCTGCAGGCAGGAAAATATTCACGCATACGGATTAGGATCGCCTACATACGTGCACCAAACCACGCCTCCCTAGCTTCATTTGTTTACGCACGAAAAATTAAGGTTGCATACTTTTTGAACACACCTCGTATTTCTCAGATTGGATCAATGTCTATCAGCTTCACCTCCACGTCTGATTAAACTAAGATGATCATTGCCACACATACAGCGGAAGGTTAGCTCACCACCACATAGCTACTCATCGCACAGAAGTGACTTTTTTTTGGATTTGGTTGGGGGTGGGTGTGGGGGGTTCTGTTTGTTTCGGATATTTTTCATCAACTCTCGTTTGTTGCCCAAGCAGTATTCAAACAGCTTGTTTATAAACTTGTTGTTTCATATGCAACCTATGGCTACTAGTTGCACAATTTTCTGGCAGTGTGGCTGTGCCTGATGCAGTGCCCCTGCTCCCAGTAAAATGGTACTCATTTTGCCAACCTCAGAAGGATGCCAGGCTGTCAACCCACTCGGTGTTATTTCAACAGCACGACAGGGACTCAAACTTAAGATCCTAAGATCTTAAACCAGCCACCTTCAACTGTTAAGCCAACACCAGGCTTACGTTAATAACCTTTTGCCAAGAAATTGCAGCCACATCCTGACGTACCAGTCACCACTTCCGCAACCTGCATTTGAGCTGGCTGCACGAGACCGAGACGACCCTCCCTTCCTTTCCCGCCTCCACACATCCCCAAAGCGCTGCACTTGGGGGATTTGCTCACATCTGTCGGAGGTTTCCCTCAGCACCACCACTGTACCTTGAGCTGGAATTCATTCAGAGCAACTTCCCTTCTCTGGAGTTATTTCCTGATCGGAGCACCGGTTTGGCGTTGTTGTAGCCGGCTGACTTGTATTTCAGCAGATGACGATTCCTGGCCTCTTGACCATCAACTATCATGCATCTTTTGAGGTCTCTGCTGTATCAATTTTTCCCCTTTTCCTCCCATTGTTTTTATTTTTATTAGCTTTTATTTAAATTTCAGATATGGTGTTATCGCGCACCATCCGTCCGTCTCCTATTTCAATTTCTCTGGTCAAACTGCTGGGCAAATCCAGCTGAAATTTGGCAGCAACGTTCCTCTCCTGACTGGTAACAGGAATTGCAAAGCTCGTTCTGGTCACATGACGAATTAGGTCAAAATGGGCGAGTTATTAAATTTCTTCAAAAAAATCTTCTCCAGACCCACCAGTCACAATCCTACCAAATTTGGGTTATATCATTAGGACAGGGTTGTGATGTTAAATTGTGGAGGTCATGCCGATCTCATGACCGGAAGTGTCAAAATGGTGGACTTTGTCAATGTTTGAGAAAAAAAAAAAAAACACAAATTCCTTCAAAAATCTTCCTCTTCAGACCCACCAGTCAGAATGCTACCAAATTTGGATTACAACATTAGGTCAAGGCCTAGATAAACTGCAGGTCCATCCAGTGGTCCTATTTTTCTTCTTCAACTGCCTGTTTACCCTCACTTTTAGCTTATCTGGAATTTAAATTTCAGATAAGGTATCATCATGCTAGAGATGCCAACTTTTGGAAATCAGAATTAGGGAGGATTTGCAACCGACACCAAATAATGTGCGCGAAGCGCACATCTCGAGCGCGGAGCGCTTGACCCTTGCGGCGGGGTCCAGGGCCCGCCTTAGGGCCCTGGAAGCTCTGGGGTTCTAGACGCTCTCTAGTGCCCTCTGAGCCCTATTTTGGAGCATTTAACATGTTAAGAATTCCCACTTTTTGAACAAAAAAAGGGGAAAATTGTGCACTTTTTAATGTTACATGTATGTTAATATTAGTAAGTTAGGGGACAATCAAAGATTAACAAAAAGCACAAAAGAAGCAATATTTTTCTTACCTTACTGGCTGGTACTACTGCTGCTTGCTTTTTCCATGGCAGCTTTGCTGAGTGACAGCTGTGTGGCTCTTTTAGCCCTTCTGATTATGTCTTTGCTGTATTCTCTCTGGTAGCAAGGGGTGCTATGAGCTAGTTTTTCAATTAAGAGAGCTTCCAGGGTTTTGACACTCAAATTGGGACGAAATTCAGTATGGTTCTTCCGTACAAGACTGAGTGCCCGCTCACATGATGCGTTCGAATGAGGAATGACCAAGATTCCCTTCATCACTTTGCTCAAATTAGGATACTTCTTGGCACCAGTGCAGGGATCTGTGAGCTGTGAAATCCGATGCCACTGCTCATCCACTCTCACTGTCTCAGTAGCAATTGTAGGTAGGGAGGCGTCTGCCTGGTAGTGAGCGAATTCACTCTCAAGACTGTCTATGTCACTATCACCGCCACTGAACAGACAGGGGAATTTCTTGATGAAAAACTCCACACAGTCAAACCCCACTTCTTGGTGTAGCTTAACATCCAGCACCTGAGCATGCTTGGCTAATTCATCATCTAGCGGCCAGGTTTTGAAGATGTAATTGCAGGCTTTCACATAATATGAGCGAACTGCACTGAAGAAACCTTGGATGTCTGACTCACTCAGAGTGAAGGTGGATTTCTTGAGACTCCTTTGTTCCCTTATATACAGTTTGGCATCGTTCCCAATCATGAGGTCCTCATCATTCTTCTGATGATTTCTGTCAGAGAAGGGTACATTTACCAGAGCAACCGATGGTTTCAAAAACCGTACGAAGATATCTTTCAGAAGGCCATTCAATTCTCCGTGCAGGAGATGAATACAGGGTTCGTCTCTTTGGAGCAGAAAATTCCCCTTCTCCAAAAGCTTGTTAGCATATCGAAGGAAGAAACAATAGAGTTTTGTTTGTGGAGACAAGAACATCCTGTTGACACGTTTTTCTCTAGATTCCTGCACAGTGTTTGAGGAAGATGCGCTTTTAGTTGTAGAACTCGTAGTACACTTAGCCACAGGGCGATCACACTTGCGTTTACTGCCAGCAGAAGAGGTCAGACTCGTAGTACCAGATCCAATTTTACGTTTGAGGAGAGAGCTTGAGGTAGGTGCAGCCAAGGAAGAAGACCTCTGATTCGAAGGTTTTGCTGAGCTTCTATCAAGTGATTTGGCAAAAGCAGAACTTAACTTGGGTCCTTCTTTGCCTGTAGATGGGACTATCACAGTCTTTCTCGACTCTGAAGGGATCTGCTTTGTAGATGAACGTGATGAAGGGCCGGTGATGCTACCTGCTCTCAGCATTGGTTTTGGTGCTGTCCCTGCTGTCTTCTTCGCAGCAGATACTGCAGTGGTAGTGGTGAATGCTGCTCCACTAGTGCTTGATCCTGCAGTGCCAGTACTGGCAGTAGATACAGTGCCATCCTTCTTGCTCGTTGTTAGAGTCTTGGCTACAGTTGGTTGCATTTTTCTTCGTACTTCTTCTTTGAAGAAGAGGCGAAGTGGCTCCCACTGTTCAATCAGCCTGTCTAGGCACTGACCAAGGGACAGCCACCTTGTTGCGACATGCTTCAGAATCTTGTGTGTCGGGGCATCACAGAGTTCTTGCAGTGCTTTCACTCCTTTGACGCGTTTACTACTTTTGTCCAAGTAGTAGTAAATATCGATGAGAAAGTCATCTAATTCAATGGGTAAGGCCTGAGCCGCCTTCTTGGCCGTATTGTGCATCATATGGCAAGGGCATCCCATGATGTAGCACTCTGGATTTTGTTTGTGGATATAAGCAGCGACTCCTTTGTGCTTGCCCACCATGACAGAGGCATTATCAGCACAAAAGGAAACACAATTTCCCCACGGAATTTTCCTGTCACTGAACTCATGATCAAGCAGTTTGAAAATGTTTTCTCCAGTGGAATCTTGTTTGCACGCAGGCAAACTTAGCAAACCTTGTTTCACAATCCCAGCACTGTTGTCATAGTACGAAATCAGGACAGGATATAGCTGGGCCTCACCACTGTCATTGCTACCGTCTGTAGCTAGGCTAAATGGAGCTAGTCTAGCAATATCAGCAATAGATGAAGCAGTAACATTTGACAACTCACCAATTATTGCTGAAGTTTTTGTTCTTGCACATCCATACTTTGAAGCAACTTTTGAATCTGGAAACATCTTTTGAAATAGAGGTCCAGCATGATCTGAGACTGATATGGGCAAGTTATGTTCCACAATAAATCCACTAAAGAGAAGTTCCGCTTGGGTAACATCCTCTTCCTCGCTTGTCCCTTGTTTGGTGAAATAATTCAGAAGTGTACCGGTACTCGTGCTCGAAGATCTCTCCTTTGCAATGTCTGTGTGCCGTTTGCTTCCAACGTGCTTCCGAATATCATCGCGACCTCCGTGCTCAACTGAAATATCAACGCTGCATACTGTACAATACGCATGATGAATTCCTCTTTCACACTTTCGAATACACGGGTATTGGAGACTGTATTCGGTCTTGTACTTCTGAGACCATTTCTTGGTCTTCGTAAGCTTCTTTTCTGCCATTTCGTAATCAACATCGAGGGCTTGAAGCATCGGTAACTTCGAAGTCGATGTTCCACAGCTGCAGCGCGACTCGTAGAACTCTAGCGGCTGTTAAACACCGCACGGTGGTCGCGACCGCCGGGCTGGTACGGGGTCCAGCTGCATGCAGTGAGCGTATCGCATGCATATACACTGTGCATACATACCGCATGCACTGTATTGCACACATACCGCATGCACTAAATCTCAGTGCATGATCGCATAAGCGAGATCCAGACCCAATGTTTCGCTGCTCCTCATTTGAATTTGCAATTTTTTACGTACAATTTGGTAGCAGCGAACGTTATGGAGTTACCACATGCTATACGTAGCAGACGATGCTTTTCATTCAATTCTCATACTAGTACATTCTGATTAGTGAACAGTGCAAAAATATCAAAATTTCGGGAGGATAAGGATAGTGATCGTAAGGGCGGGAGTTTGGGTGAATTTTCGGAAGCCTCCCGATGAAATCGGGAGGGTTGGCATCTGTGCATGCACCATCCGTCCATCTCCTATTTTGACTTCTCTGGCCAAACTGCTGGGCTGCTCCAGCTGAAATTTGGCAGCAAGGTTCCTCGCCCGACTGGTACCAGGGATTGCAAAACTCGTTCCGGTCATGTGACTGACTTAATCACTCCCCCCCCCCCAATCCTTCACAAAAAATATCATCCCAAGCAGAAGGCAGCTGTGCAGTCTACATCCCTCACCCCTTTTGTTTTTAACCACCCACCAATCAATCATATACAAGCACAAGGTAGTATGTTGAAAACAAGCTGAATTTGTGCTACAAACCCACCACAGAGACAAAAAAAAACAAAAAACATTTCATGATTGTGTGTACCAAGTTACAACTCCTCCCCTCCCCCACCCCCAATCACGCATACAACAAAATCAAAATAGGCACCTGTCTCTGCTGTTGCATTTGTTGTTGCTCCAGCTGCAGTTTCTCAGTTTCAAACACAACCGGAAGAACAAGTATCATGAACGATGTGGTGCCAACCCACAAAGCCGATCGTACAAAACTGCACAACAAAACAACCGCATAGTCATAAATCGGCAAGAAAAAAAAAAAAAACATCCTGTTCAGTATTCATTCATAGCCAGTTGTGTTGGGTTTATTTCATTGGTGAAACTCACAGAAAAAAAAAAAAAGTCAAAATGATGGGCAACCCCTTTTGGATTTTCATACTATTCAGCTTTGAAAACCTTCATTTATTACACAAATCGCCCATCCCTTTATTTGAGCAGTGTACAGGCCACAGACTGCTGCCACTCCTGAAAATAATAAAAATAACCCTGTTACATACGTGAAGTAAAAATATGCCTCCTGCTTTGGTGCATAAGATATCTGTTTGTGTCGTTCGTTGTCATCTCCATTTGTGGGTTTGAGGAGATGGAACAAAGTCCTCCCAGGACTCAAAGTATCCACCTTCGCTTCAGTAAGGGATCACAGTTCATGTACCAAGCTGTTCAACTTTGTTGTTCTCAGAGTTTTGTTCCGAGGACTCTTTTTGGGATAGTCAAACCATTCCCTGCAACTCTTGCCCTCACTTTTCTCACAAAAGTCACTGAGTCAACCCAGGACCAGATGATCTGGAACGTGGAGATGATCTGGAAGGATCATCTCCACATTGAGGGAAGGAGAGCGGACCCCACTCCAGCAATTCCGCATACAATAAAACAAAATGGACAGGCACTTGGGAGATGGGAACAACGAGCCGACTCCACGTCTACTGCCTCTAATTGTCGTTTGTTTGTGGTAATATTCCCAGGGATGGTTTTCAAAATCTTAGTGAGGTTCTTGATCATCATTCCAATAGCTCCAATTATCACTGGTACAACTTTGGCATTCTTCAGCTTCCAGGATCTTGACTTCATTCTTGAGGTCTTGGTATTTGGTCATTTTCTTGATTTCTGCATCGTTAGTCCAAAATTACTGGTACCAACGCCTCACTTAGCAATGCCTTCTCGTTTTTGTACCCAAGTATAATATGGAGGTGGAGGGATCAATCTACATCATAAATGCAAAAAGGCAGTCGTAAATAAAACCCCAAAAAACTAAAAAGTCCTCCATATAAATAGATGTAGAAAAAGAACGAGGCTTAAATGCTATATAAAAAAAAAACATAAATAGAAGGGTGAGGGAAGGAAAGAGAACAACATGGACTGGGAGATGGGAATAGTGCGAAGAGTTTTCATTCCACAATGTTAAAGCATATTCCACTGAAATGAATGAACTATGGCTGCCAAGTATTATATGGAGTTGAGTGGTTCATGAGAATTTGCTTGTGTCTTATAGGCTTGAATGAACCAGTTCCTGACTGATTTTGAAACCAAGCAGAATCAAATCCTACGAGTGCTTTGATTGGAAACATCCATGAAAAGCTGAGGGACGGAAAGGGTCATTGCTCAGTTGGTCACGTGTTCACCTCTGAGCTATCTGGCCACTGATGATTTCCCACAAGGAGTCAAATTGTACTTTTCTGGTTCCTCCCTCCTCCCCCACCCAAATGAGAAATAACTCATTCTTGTATTGTACAATATCTGTAAGGGATGCTATTTTTGGACAAATCTCACAAAACAGGTCAGGACAGTCTCCACGGCGACATCTCAGGCATTCGCCAAAGTCTGGCATCCTGCTCCACTTGTAAAGCACTCTGCCTGTGGTCTTATCAGGTCGCTTTCATTCCTCGCTTTCTCCACTCACACAATCATTGAATTGCTATCAATGGAACCCCCTCTCCTCTCCTCTTATTATTCTTCTCTTCTTCAAGTGGCAGCTGGAGTTCCCAAGGCAGTGTATTGGGCTGTCTCATTCCTCATCGATATTAATGACCTCTTTAAGGGTCTGGAAAACCCTCTCTTCCTTTTTATAGACTCCTCGATAATTGTGTCAGGCAGACTGCAGAGCTTGCATTACTCCCAATCGATCGATCTGGAAATTATTCGATGCTGGTCGGTGTAGAAAACGGAATATATCCATTGGTGGAAAATCTCCGTCTCACCCTGTCGCTCTGGAAGGATCATCCTATCTATTTGGATGGTCAGCCACAAGGACATTGAACCTCAAGGTTTCACCATCAGTCAAGATCTCTCCGAGGCAGAACATTGAGCAAAGCTGGCCTGCAAAACCAAACACAGAATGGACATTCTCAGTCATTCCTTGAAAAAAAAAACAAATCAGAATGACGACACGCAGCCTACAACGACTTTGCCCACAGCACAACGTAGCACTGCTCTCTCCTATGGGCTCATGGGGCTCCTGCATCAGATTTGTATCGTGGACTTCTAACAGCTCTGAACATGCATTATTGGCATATTCCACGATGAGGCCAAAGCATGATCTTGCTGCCACATCACAAGGAGCTCAGTGACCTCTTCCTTTTGCACACCCCTACTCTGTTCCTCGCTTCTTCCTTTGGTGGCATTGCCTTGGTGAGGCTATGTGACATGCTCTTCTCTCCAGGGCTTCGAGCAGGCAGTACGCCACAATCTCAAGTCATCTCCGATCCTTGCTTATAATCTTTTCTTCCTTAAACCCTCATTCACTGAACCCTCTTCCTACCAGGTTACGGTTCTCTCGCATTCTCTATCTCTGTGTGTGTCCAAATATTGCCCCACCGTCAGTTCACAGATTTTATTTACTTTTTTTCAACCCTCCATCACCTCACTCTTCAATGAGCCTACATCTTGTAAAGAATGGATGGGGGAAACAAAAGAAACTTTCAAGTAGGATGCAAAATCTGCTGTCCTACCAGCATTTAGAAGAACACACGGTACGCTTTTGAAGAGACTAAAATGTAAGACCCGCTGTTTTGCTGATGGGAATACCAATCTTTGCGCAATTGCTACAAAGAACAAAAAAACGGTTGTTAATGGGGAAAATGAAATTAGGCGGCGTATAGATACCGGCCTAGCTATACACTCAGGGAGCGAGGAGGGGGAGAGTGTTAATGGGATATTAATCACAGCCTTTTTAGATGCTGAATTTCGAATAATATACAACAACACACAAAGGGGAAGAGCAAAATAATAATAATAAAAAAAAATTATCACCCTCCTCCTCCTTATTTTGGTCAAACTGTCTGGAGTATGCATTAGGCACGGGCTATGCCCCAACAAGCAAAGTATGTGCAGCACGTTGTATACTGCTTGTACATACACACGTGTACGTCTGTCCTGCCATGCTGCGCTGTGTAGGGGGTATCGTTATTGCTTGATTAGTGGTATCCCCTTTCGCACAATTGTTGACGGATGGATGGACGGACGGACGCAGGCAGGCACAGAGACCGAGCTCCATTTAGAAATTAGGTAAAAAGCAGACCATTGTGTACCAGTACCTTGTTTTGTTCATCTGTCGACAGATCAAATGTGAGGTGCACGCACGCACAGAGTTGGGCAATTTTGTGTTCCCATCAAACGCCCATTTCCTTCGGGTTCCAATACCTTCGTCAAAAGTTTGCATTTATAAACAAAATAATCTTCTTCACGCATCCAGAATTGAATTCAAGAGCCAACAAGTTTGCACTGCACCATGCCATGTGCAGTGTACACACGACGACGTTTGTCTACCTGTACAAGCATCGAGTGGACGATATGGTAAACTGAGCAGATGATGCAGCTGCTCTGCAAAGCTTCGTTGGAAACATCTCGGTGAGACCCCACAAGCGTTCGGACAAAGTCTCGTCCAGCTGCAAAACACAACGCAACATTGGAAGGCGGATAGATTTTCATAACTCTCACGTACAAACAAACCAAACCAACATTTGCAGTGACATCCATATATAAAGATGACATTTCAAGATCGCTACAAACCGAACGCTTGGGTATGTCCAAGGTCTCAGCAAGTTTGCTCTGTCAAAATTTCAACTCACAATCAACAGCAATGGCTGAAATCACATTGTGAGATTCTTGAACTGTTCAACGAGGATATAACCCACTCTGTCGCTTGTCTGGTAACAGGTAACGAGATATGGTTTCACGACTGGGATCATTAAACCAAATTCGAAACCATGCAAATTAAAGCACAAGGTCGTAGTACTACCACCCAATATATAATTTCACACCTAACCCTCAGCTGGGAAGAACATTCCCTCCATTTTCCTGGATACGAAGGGAATAGATTTTCATTCACTCTCGATATCTGCCTTTGTACCTCTCAATCTCCATCATCCCCCAAACACACTCCCTGTCTCTATCCCCACGTCTATACCGCTCCCCATCTCCACATCACGACCGCTCCCCTCTCCACCGCTCCCCTTCTCCATCGCTCCGCCTCCCCTCCCCCTTGCTCCTCCTCTCCATCCCTCCCCTCCCCCTTGCCCCTCCTCTCCATCCCTCCCTCCCCCTTGCCCCTCCTCTCCATCCCTCCCTCCCCCTTGCCCCTCCTCTCCATCCCTCCCCTCCCCTTGCCCCTCCTCTCCATCCCTCCCCTCCCCCTTGCTCCTCCTCTCCATCCCTCCCCTCCCCCTTGCTCCTCCTCTCCATCCCTCCCCTCCCCCTTGCTCCTCCTCTCCATCCCTCCCCTCCCCCTCGCTCCTCCTCTCCATCCCTCCCCTCCCCCTCGCTCCCCTCCCCTCCCCCTTGCTCCTCCTCTCCATCCCTCCCCCTTGCTCCTCCTCTCCATCCCTCCCCCTTGCTCCTCCTCTCCATCCCTCCCCCTTGCTCCTCCTCTCCATCCCTCCCCTCCCCCTTGCTCCCTCTCCATCCCTCCCTCCCCCTTGCTCCCTCTCCATCCCTCCCCTCCCCCTTGCTCCCCCTCCATCCCTCCCTCCCCTTGCTCCTCCTCTCCATCCCTCCCCCTTGCTCCTCCTCTCCATCCCTCCCCTCCCCCTTGCTCCCTCTCCATCCCTCCCCTCCCCCTTGCTCCCTCTCCATCCCTCCCTCCCCCTTGCTCCCTCTCCATCCCTCCCTCCCCCTTGCTCCCCCTCCATCCCTCCCCTCCCCCTTGCTCCCCCTCTCCATCCCTCCCCTCCCCCTTGCTCCCCCTCTCCATCCCTCCCCTCTCCATCGCTCCCCTCTCCATCCCTCCCCTCTCCATCGCTCCCCCTCTCCATCCCTCCCCTCTCCATCCCTCCCCTCTCCATCCCTCCCCTCCCCCTTGCTCCCCTCTCCATCCCTCCCTTCCTCCTCCTTTCCATCCCATGCCTCCCCTCATCCCCTCCTCCTCATCCCTCCCCTCCTCCTCTCCATCCCTCCCCTCCTCCTCTCCATCCCTCCCCTCCCCCTCTCCATCCCTCCCCTCCTCCTCTCCATCCCTCCCCTCCCCTTGCTCCTCCTCTCCATCCCTCCCCCTTGCTCCTCCTCTCCATCCCTTCCCCCTCCCCCCCCTCTCCCCCCCTCCCCTCCCCCTTCCTCCCCCTCCCCCTCCCCCCCCCTTTCTCCTCCTCTCCCTCCCTCCCCCTTGCTCCCCCTCTCCATCCCTCCCCTCCCCCTTGCTCCTCCTCTCCATCCCTCCCCCTTGCTCCTCCTCTCCATCCCTCCCCCTTGCTCCTCCTCTCCATCCCTCCCCTCCCCGCACCAGACTCAGTGGTGTAAGTATTAGAACGTCTGTTATGAGTTTGCTAAAATGATCGACAATGGACAAAACATACAAGTCGGCATCGTCTCGGCCGGACGGGCCAAACCACCTCCTCCTGCGTTTTGTCTTTGCCTTCTCAGAAATCAGAGTAGACATTTGTAATATGTCCAGCGTGCCGGCGATAACTCGCCTATTCTTCGTGATAGAAGCCCTGGGATCTTAAACGTCCACCATATAACGCGAGCAGACTGGACAGCCGGCTTTCCATTCATCCGAGAGATTCCGCATTTTGTGTTGAAATCACAAGGGGGACGACAGACCATCCGTGAAGTACGGAAATCGTACATGGAACCATTACTTTGTATTAATCGGTGAATGTTCGATAAAAGTCCATTATTTATGATAAGCGAAAGGAAAGGACGAACACGCGCCTCGTGTCCGCGACGTGGTCCCGGCAAGACCAAGCCGGATGACCACGCCAATCCGTGTTCTTACCACGAATTCTCTTGATAAATCGACAGACAAGCGTCGAACAAGACCAACAGTAAGATACGTCCTCAGTCTGTTCAACTCACCTCATCGTCCTCATCCTCGTTATCCCTCAAACGATCGGACTCCGCATCTGCAGCCGCCATACCTGAAAGCTCACGTGACGTTCCTGAGACCAATCAGGAGACGTTTCCGGATCATCACGTTTAAATTTATTTGACTCGATGTTGAACGATCCTTGCGTCAACGAAGACGTGTGGTCTGAAAAAGCAATTTGTCCTCGATAGTTCCGGAGCGCCTTGCTGTACGAGGAGGAGGCGAATGGAATTCCGTCCGGTGACACGATTACCGATATTCGACTGTAAACCTCCTCCATGGAACGGCGCAGGGACACGCGCCCTTTCCGAGGTCACGTGACGCCCTCACTGCTCAGTCGTGATCGTTCGCACTGACTTCTTATAATAACCTGGACCAGCAGGCAGCAACGGCCTCTGTCGACTGAAGTCGCCATGTTGCGTTGCCAATCCGAATTCACAGGTTGAATATATTAATCTGTGCCGAATTTCTCGCTGGAAACAACATTTTTGTCCAGCTTAATAAGAAGAACAGGATTTTCATTTCACTCACAACAGTCTCCACCACCCATTATTACTACCAGGCTAATATAAGCTCTGCAGCACGAATCAATAAGTTGAGTGAGTACGAGGTGTCACAATTCTCATGAATGATTATTATCATATCATATGTCATATGATCTGATGATTATCAGTGTAATGTGTATAGCTAACCCCCTATGGCCTATAATATTTGTATTGTTATAGGCCATAACGCGGTGGCTTTCAGCTACCCCCTATAATAATAGGCCTTATGGCCTATAATTAATTAATAATATATTGACCAATCATCAAAACATTGAACAGACATCGGACAACATTAATAAATATGATCTATAATCTACAGACTAACCTATGGCCTCCTATTAATACGTGTATATTATAGAGGGTAGCTTTCTGTAGTAGGTCGAAGCCTATTGAACCAGTACCAGTCTCATTAATGTTTTCATGATTGATCAATATATTATAGGCCATAGTGGTTAGCTTAAAGCTACCCCCTATGTGAGTAGCTTAAAGCTACCCTGTATGGCCTATAATATATTGATCAATCATGAAAACATTGAACAGACATTGGACAACCTTAATAAACATGATCTATAATCTACAAACTATTGAGACTGGTTTAATATGCATTGACCTATAGAAGATGACGATCAACTATTATAATCGCAGTAGGTTGAAACATAAGATATGTCGAAACCGAGAAGAAACACTTCAATGCAAATGGTTAGTAAACTATTGATGTGCAAATAGGATCAGTTTGCTGAATTTTTTTCCTGATGGGTTTATCTTTCAATCCAGTGTTCATGGTTCGAACAACATGGTGGAGACGAATCTTTGTAGAGCACTCACAGATGTGCTGTATGAGAGAAAATACATGATTACAGTCTGCCTCCATCTCAAACATGTGATCACTAAGCGAGTCAAATGCACTCGATCCTACTTCTGCCAACACTGATGCAGAGATTGCAGATTTCAGGAAACTATCATGAGGAATCTTGCCATTTGTCACCGCTAGCATTCTCTTAACACATTTCTCAGTGGCTTCACATACTTGAACAACGCTTGATGATGGAACGGAAAGGCCACCCCTTGTTTTAACAGCAATCAGCCTATAGGCAGGTAAATTGACATTATCATTCTGCGTGAGAGCCAGCAAGCAATCTTGACATTTGAGTGTCCACTTAACCATCCTAACCACATATCCTGCAATATAGGTTACAACTGACTCCAGGAACACAGAAAGTTTGTTAAATGGTGGAATATCGAATTCAGGAAGTGTTCACTACAAAGTAATGTCACACCGGGCGTTGGTGTAAAGTGTTCCCTTATCTGCGCCTGGCACCATTGTCTGCACAACTTTTCATCCTTAGGGAATCTGGAGAAAAAAAAGATCCGAATGATGTTTTCGATTATTGGCATTTGAAGGGATGGAAGGATAGGTACTACAATTGGCGTCAGTGGAGGTAGATTTCTGATATCAAGATAGATACGACCCCCTAACCCTAAGGCGCGTAGGAAGCAAAATGATTTTGGGGGTAATATCGGGCTAGGTGGACCGCGGAGCCAGGACCCTCGGAATAGGGAGGGCCTGTGCCCCAAATGGACAAATATTGTGAGCTACCCACCCAACTATTTACGCAGCCACGGCGGTCGATGGGGGGGAATGAATCTCCAGAAAAAAAATTGAATTGTAGACGCCTGGAAAACTAATTTCCGGCGTATTCCTGGATAATATCGTTTTTTTACATTTTCTTTCAAATTATCGACTGTACTTTGCCATCATTTAGATTGTTATACTGGCGCTTAGCGTTTAAATTGTAACTTCTTAAAATAATACTCTAAAAATAGATTGACGATTGAAAGAAAAAAAAAGCATCAATAATCGCATTCTTACCGATGAAAGGTGCATGTGGAGCTGTTCCCAGACTTATTATTGCATCTGAACGCCACGCACCGTAGCATTTTTACGCTTACTGGTTCAAAATAGTTAAAACTCTTAATGCATCTACAGGTTTTTTGAATTGCACGCAACTAGCGAGTGGCAACGCAACATGGCCGCTGAGCCATTTCCGGTGACTTCCGTTCTCACTGCTGCGAGTAGATGGCATTGCTGGTCCAGGTTATTATAAGAAGTCCGTGGTGCTAATGCCCGGCTTGATTCCCGCAAACAAAATTCAAACAGCTTGCCAAGTTTCGGAGATAATGGTAAAGGCGATTTCCATTAGCGGCGATATTATGACGATAACTTTTTTTCTAAGAAGAATTTCCAAAATCGGAGATGGTTACTGCCTGCGCGTGGCCTTTCTGCATATACATGGCAAGTTTCACGAAGATCCGATGAAAACTCTGGGTTGTGAAACAAAAAAAAAAAGTCAAAAAATAGGAATGACGCCATAAAAATTGATATGACGTCATAGTGATGTATCATATGTGCGGTAATTCATCTCTGCTAATGCCCTCTTCGATTCCCGCAAACAGAATTCAAAAAGTTTGCCTAGTTTGAGATAATTTTTTAGTCGATTCCATTAGCGGAGATATTTTGATGTCATAACTTTTTTTCTCCAGAGGAATTTTCAAAATCGGAGATGGTTACTGTCTGCGCAGGGTATTTTTACATATATATGCCAAGTTTCAGGAAGTTTCGATGAAAACTGTAGGCTGTGAAACAAAAAAGTCCACAAGAAGAAGATGAAGAACAACAACATGAGTAAGACTTAGAGATCCTCCACGAGGATCTAAAAACATGCAACCAACACACACAGGCACGCACACGATTTGACCATGTGTTTTCTCACTTTTTTCCCCTTATATTTCACCCACAGTCCGTGTGAAACCCACAGCAGGTTAATTGGCATTTCAAGGAGATGGGTGTGTGCCAGGCATCTGCCTGAGGGATGGCCAGACGGAGACCCCTGGAGTACCTGCAGAAAGTGGACGCAGCGACGTGCTGCTCGGGCGCATGCCCCCATACTTCACCCGACGTGACCTGGCCTGTGTGAAAGCTTCGAGAGTAACGTTGCTGGCTTGAGACCACGACTCGGAACATTTTGGGCACACGATGCATCGGATTTTTGGATTCGTCGAGTGTCGTTTCAACCCAGAACAGCAGCGTGAAAAGAGAATGTGCACTCAGTACGGAAGTGAATCCAGCTTGGCTGGATGAGCAGTGTGGTACAGCAAAGTGGAGCTGTGCCATTGGCTGTCACCCATCAGGCCCCTTTTCTTGCAGTTGTCATTAATAAGGGAACGGGAGGAGGGAGGGGTCAGATTGTGAGTTCAAGGGGCCCAGAGAGTGTCGAGAAGTTGCGAGACAGTGAAGTCACAGACTCAAACCACTCTCATTTCACCTTTGTGTCACTCAAGTGTGTTATGTGCATCAGGTGAAGACTGAAGGCATTGTTGGAATATTAGCATACATTGTTTGTGGTATTATATGTGTAAAATTTGTGTTGAATCCATTGTACACATCCATCTATAACTGTGCATGGTGATTTTAAATGGAATACATTTAAAGGTTGAATATCAAGTAACCGTTTCTTCTTGTGATTCATTTGCCAATTTCATTGACAAACGAATTGGTGGCTTCATCACCTCCACAAGGTTAATCCAATGGGTACATGTAGCACATGATAATTGTTATTAGCTCCTCCATAAACCTTGAATCACTGTAAAAAAAAAAAAAAAAATTAAGATTGGGCTCTTGAGTTATCCTTGCAACAGGGTACCTTCGGAACAAGTTTATGACAAGTATTCATTGACTCGTATTTCCATCCCAAGTCCAGATCAGCCATGTGTTTAAAAGACAAAACAACAACATGAGTAAGACTTAGAGATCCTCCACGAGGATCTAAAAACCAAACTGGGAAGCACCAAGAAAGACAAATCCTGTACTTTTGTTTTCTTGTTCTCTTATATGTAACTGGTAGCATCATTGGAAAGGGTTGTCGGATGTAACACAGGCTGGGGTACCAAAACTGGCAGAGGTGCGTAGTGTTGGTACAGGTATGTAGCGCAAGCCGAGGTAAGCAGCGTAGGCTGGGTTTACAGTGCAGGCATTTATGTTGCACAGGTATGTAGTGCAGGGATGGGTACGTAGTGCAGAGCATGACATTCACTGAAAATGCTTCAAGTTCTGTAACTGATATGCTTTGGTTCAACAGGAATCTTGTTCCCTCTTTCAAATGACAAACGGTTTATTAATATTTTAAATGATTTCATTATGCAGTTGTGATTCGACAAAAGTCCTGGGGTTGTAGTGTAAATGAAGAACAAACAGATTGCATATCGATGTGTATGGGACAACATAAAATAAACAAATTTACATGAGCATTAATCTACTTAAGAAATGTATATGTGCTCGGAGGCATCTATTTTTACATAGCACTTTGGGGGTGGATGATTGAGGAAAAAAAGTTGACAGTTGAGGAGTGAGGGGATGGGTGGGATGGAACAGGTGGGCATCGAAATGAGGTAAAGAGGGTGCAAAATGTCATCCTTTTTGCATACTAATAAATCCACAGCCCCTGATAAAAAAAGAGGACGTTTGAAGCAAGTGCACAGGTGCGAACAACATTTTTTTTTTTTTTAAGAAGAAATTAGCCGAGAACGTTGAAAAGCCAAACACTGTTGATTCTGCATGAACAACACAGATGGATTATTTGCAGGTGGAATAACCAAGGGAAGATTTATTTTCTGATAGTCACTGAAAACATGTTCAAAACATTTGTGTGAATATTCCATGTGCGCTAGTTTCAATCAATTCTTATACCTCTTCGTCCGACTGCTGCCTTTTTGAGTCTCCGGCTCCTTGTCCATGCAACGAGACTCGGTCTCTTCACACTAGGGAGAGGCATTGTACCAAGGATCCAATTATTGACACCATGACTGCCACTGCCAAGTTGAATGAACATCTACAGCTGAGAGATCAAGTTATCATTTGATACAAGTGATGTCACAGTGACATCACTCTTCATTGTCAACTTTTTCACCTGGACAATTGTCTAAGCTCTCAGAACTTAACAATATATATATATATATATATATATATATATATATATATATATATATATATATATATATATATATATATATATATATATTTTGCTCAATGCATGTCAAAGGATGAATGTGAAATAAAGAAAATAATTCATGGAAACGACGGTAAGGAATATTACCATGTCGAGCAGAATTTCAACTTTGAGCCGAAGAAGGTTGTTTTCTTGCACCAGGCGGCGATTTTGCTTCTTTAACCGTTGAACCTCACGCGTTGAGCCATCCACACTGCTACCCATCGCCTCATTCACCCAGCGTCCTTCTTTGAAGCGAAACTGCTGTGTGGCGATCACCAATTCAGGAGGCCCATACTCAAGGCCAAACTCTGTGGCACGGGCTGCAAAATCCAACTAAAAATGACAATAACGTATTATTCGATAATCATGAAGGATGGAAAATAATAATAATAATAATAATAATTCGAGCTTAAAGGCACTTGAATCATCCACCCAAAACTTGTGATTTTATCCACAATGGAGGAGATCAAATTTACGAAGCTCTCATACGAGCCTTGACAGTGTATACAAAAAAAACAAAAAAAAAAACAGTGAAAGCACCGTGTTATGGTGAACACCATCATTGACTATGCAGGAGGGAGTTGTGGGGGGGGGGGGTTAATCATTCTCATAGAACAGATATAAATGTGTGGAATAGCATGGTCAGTGTACGAGTAGTTCGCCCATCTTGATACAATAACTCAGGACACGTCACCTTGAGGATTGTCTTGTTTGAATGTGCATCATACAAGGGATGGTGCGTGGTAATAATTAGGGATTATGGTGAAGGAATTGTACGTACAACACCTTTGTAAACATCTACCGGGGATGCCAGGAGACAGTGCAAGAGAGAGAGGGGTGAAGCTACGAATGCCTCCAAGAGGTGGAGCGTTGCCTGAGGAAGAGAGGGGAGGAGCCAAATCGTGTGGGTTCAGTGTGAGAGGGAGGAGGAAGAGAGAGTTCTGAGGAGAACCGATTGGAAGGATCGAAAATTCTGGAGAGAATAGTCTTTGGGGAGGAAAGGAAAGCTGGGGTCTCTGAGGCGGCCTCGTGGAGGAGATCGTCCTGCTTGCCTGTCTTCGCCCTGTACTCATTTCGTCGGCCTGGTGCCTTCGTTATCCTCATCGCCTGTTCGTCTCCCCATCGTCTGCTCGCCGCATCATTGCCTGCTCATCTACCAGCAGCTGAAGCCACCTGGTTTTTGTCCTTTTCCCGTCTGTGATCGAATCTGGAGGGTGGTGCCTCAGATTTCTTTGGATTCACTTTTACCTCATTGTATATCATGAATTATTTATCAATTGCATTCCCTTCCTTCCCTCCTAACTCACAGTCATCTCCTCCGTCATGATTCCACCATTCCCTGGTTCTTTTTATTTGTTTGTGGTTCAGGGAATAAACCCATTGGTTTTACAAAGGCGTGCGTATAGTCTGCCATAATTTGGAACATCTCTACAGAAGTTAAAAACCATCCTGTACATTGTGGGATTTTAACCTCTCGCCGCAACGAGCTCAACGTTCGTCGAGCCATTGACGCGATATTGGTTTCGCACGAGTGAGTTTTTTTCGAACCCCTGATTCTGACATTGGTGTCAGAAGTGCAGATTTTTGAACCTTCCAAAATTATAATGAATTGGTGTTGGGAGAGCGTAAGGGGATCACGTTACAAATTAAAAAAAAAAACACAATTTTTTGGAATTTCCAAAGTGCATGGGAAGAAAACCGCTGCACAAAATTTTGCATGCGCAGGATATGGCGGTACGAGGAAGCAGCGAGGTTGAAGGAAGTGAGTCGACGGTAGGGGCTCGTGCAGAGGGTAGGGCAAGAACCTCCCTCATTCCTGAACGATCAAGCCAGGAAGCAGTTGTGATGTCCATCCAGGCCATATGTGAGCAATTAACACAAATGAATAAACTGAATGAGAAAATGGATGAGACCTCATGGATGTCGATGACACCTGACCTGACCTGAAGTGATCTGACATCACCTAACAAAGGACAAAACCATTGCTAACAAGGATGTGAAACATGAAAAATATTATCTTTAAAGCTAACTTCCTGAAATTCCAAACCAATGACAAACAAATGTAGCACACAGTTAATCCACAACTCGTGACATCAATCCTCTTCCATTGGTATACACTGACAACAATGGCTGGAATATCTCTGTCTGCAGAGTTCAATTTCAACATAAATGCTTACCATTGAGGCAAGATTTATTTCCGTCCTCACCGTGTGGAGGTTTGACAGTGATGCCGCTTTCCTCGGCGGCGTTTTCTTTGGACTGAATGAGTTTCCAAACAATGGCATTGCGGTGTGATAGTACACCCGGAAGCACACGACAATAAACACCTGGTGAAGGAAGCATTGGAAAAGGAATGAACAAGCAGAGACTTGAGTAAAAATAATCACATATAATGATATTAACTGGAACGGTACTCGAGAGAGCGCATACCTCCGCCAAGCTGAACAGCTTACGTTTAATCAGCCGAAATAACAAATCTAATTGGCTTGTTCTAGTCACCTAACAACTCATCCACTAAGTTTTGTTATAATCTTTCTAAAACTTTTTCAGATATCATGTTATGTATCGTTTTTTGGTCCTTTCTCTCAATTTTGAAGAATCACTTGAAAAAATAAAAATTCTCATCTCTGGATCCAGACCCGAATCTTCACCAAAATTGAATCAACTGGTCCTCGTCATACACCCGACCTGTCCACCAAGTTTTGTCCGAATCCATCCATAACCTTTTGAAATATCCTGCTCACAGAAAGACAAACTGACAGGAGTGAAAACACCTTTGGTGGACCGTTTTTACAGCCATTTTCCCCTGCTGTGCAGGGGTTTGGCTTTTTCTTGAGGCAATGTTTTATGGCCGGATGCCCTTCCTGACGCCAACCCTGGTCGCCTCTTACGACACACAGGGATATGGTATACCTATTCTAACCGGGGCATACACCGGGACCAGTACACTGGTACTCACTTCGCCGACCTCAGATGGATGACAGGCTGAGTCAACCCCCTGGTGTTAATTCAGCAGCCAACGGGGCTTGAACTCAGGACCCTGGGATCCTAACCACTAAGCCAACACCAGGCTTGGTGGCAGAGGTAATAATAATAATACAAATAAAATATTCCTCAATTATTTTTTGCACGGGAGGCATACAATGTAAGAAGTACAAACTCTCCTTTTGTGCAACAAAGAGATAATCAACACCAACATTGTTCAAATCGACATCAGTGGATTACAGTTCCTCCACACCTATCAATATACAGTTAATATCATTTGCTCGATTCCACCAACTTGATGTCAGCACGAAACAAACATCACGTGACCATCTCAGACCATCTAAATGTGTGATTAAGATTGAGCCAGTGCAGCCCTGGCAAATATCTTGAAAAGGTGATGTGTGAGTGTCTTTGCAGAATGCCAAGCATGAAAAAAAAACCAACAATACAGGTATCAAGGCTTTTGGAAGAGCAGCACAACAGGGGACAGTGGATAAACAGAAAAGATGTGGCAGAAGGGAAATGGTGGGAGAACAACGAACAGGTGCAGAAGAGCACGAGAAGGGTGGAAACGGGGTCTCAGCGGGTGCGTGGATATGGGAGAGACCATGAGGTGGTGGTGCACAGCAGACTTGAAAATAATAAAGGGATAGAAACTCATGAAAAAAATCACTTGCACCTTGTGCAAGTTCATGTGTCATTTCACTTGCACACAGTAATTTTTACTTGCACATTAAAAATTAGGTGTTTTATATTTTATTTTTTTAAGATTGTGTGAATTTTGCATTGTATATCAAATTTAATATATTTCTAGAGTCAAGTATAAAGAATTATGCCAAGTTTATAAAAAAACATTTTTACTGGTTGAGATTCGCTGATAGTCAAATGGCATATTTCAAAATCGTTTTGCATGATATAATATACATGATGTAATATGAAATACATAATTACCTAGTCAATATGTTATATTCAATAAAATTCAAGACTGGAGCATTTGTGTTCTGTATTTTTTAACTTGTTTAAACATGCAAACAAAAACCAATCGTATACAAGTACCGAGATACATTGGAGATGGAGGGGGTTACGTGCAGTGAGACTACAGGGATATCGGCATCACAATACAATTGTAACTTAGGGATCTCAAGTCAATATGTTTTATGCTGGCTTTGGCTCTTGCCATTTCTTGACATTATGAGCTAGTAATAAATCATATCCTTATAGTTTCAAAACCATAAAAATGTTCTAATATCTAACAAGCAAGCCAGTGAATTCTACACATTCAAATTACAATGATTTATTATACCTGAGTAAATAACTGTATGAACATGATAAATTAAATAAGTCTTGTAGCCTTGACATTGTGTAAGACTGTATCTCTGACAGTTTCTTCAAATAATATTAACTGACTAGTAGTAAAATGTCAACAAAATATAACAAATACTAGAAAATCAAGCTTCCAAATAATCTCAGGAGTGTCCTTTTCATCATTCCATAACTCCTGATAAGTTTGATTTGGAATGTCCACAGTGCAATACCAAATTAATAACTAATGTCTAATATTATCTACTGCTATCTAATGCATCAAATTAAACATCATGAACATCAGTTTCAAACTTTGGTTAATGTACTAGGCTACATCATACTAGCTAAAATAAACACAGACTAGCCTATGCGAAGTAAAAGTAGCACCTTCATTCATTCTACAATGTAGGTTCCCAGGATGTCACAGTCTCAAAATGTTCGAGTGAGACTAGTCATTAGAAAGCTCATTTTTATCTACTTAATTAGTGTTCGGAAGACATAATACTGGTCAAAATGATTTATTTGGCTAGTTAATATCTGCAAACTAGTCACAGTAATGTTTTGCCATCTATGAAAGGAAACATTCATTACATTGTTTTCTCAAGACTTTTCCAAATTTCCATGGCTTGATTTTTTTGAGTCACTCATTAAATGTGGCCAGTAAATCAGTCCAACGGATTCAATTACATTCACTCAGGATCACTCTGAGTTTGTTGATTCTCAGCATCTTCCTCACTATCATTCTCTGAATCATCCTCTGGAGTAGAAAGTGCAGCCTGGGCAACCTTGGACATTGTGGAATGCCACCTTTGGAGACACTTCTTCCCACTAGTGTACCACATAGAGATACTTGGCACTGGGTCAAATGAATCCAAGTCCAGGGCACAGAGCTTAACCATCATCAGATCAGTCAATGTGGAACCTGAGAGATGTGAACGATGGTCATTTTTTATTCTCTGCATCAGAGAAAACCCTCGTTCAGCTTCAACAGTGCTGCTGGGAATGACCATGTAGATGCATAACAAGGCCAGAATGTTCTTCAGGGTTTGAACATCTTTACTTTTGTTCATTACAAGGAATGGTGACCACATTCTGAAGGTCATCATGCATGTCGGCTGATGCAGAATGCTCACAGTGAGCACGAGTTCAGTCATTTCATTTCTCAAAGTTGCCAGAGAACAATCATATCCTTTCTTGTCCAGCAAGGAACCATAATGTCCTTGAAGAACCTTAAGCTCCTCATCTCCATAAGTGGAATATTCTGCTTTGTCCACTGGCCAGCGTTTGGATTCAAACAGATGGCTGAATGACTTCAGCACTTGCTCTTGAAGAGTGTTGTCTATGTCTGTTACGTATTTCACTCCTTTGGCTGCATCACGTATAGCAAGTTCCAAACGATGAGCAGTGCAGTGAATTCCAATTAAGTGAGGAACATCCTCCTGCACTTGTTTCACCATTCCATTAAGCCTGCCAGTCATGACTGATGCATCATCAACAGTACAGCTAACAAGTCTGTCTCTCCAGTCTGGACAGTTTCCATCATCTTCAATACTATTAATAACAGCCTGCTTTTTTTACTCGTGGCATCACCACCAGCAAGTTTCTTGATTGCCAAAAACTTTGTCACAGGCTCACAAGTTTCATTCAGTGTTCTTGCATAAACCACTTCTCTGTTCATTAACCCCAGAATCTGATTATGAATCATTGAGTATACTGAAAAAGTCATTCCAATTCAACATCTCTGCAATTTCATTTCATAGGACTTCCGCAATATATTCAATGAAGTATTTAAACTGTTTTTCATTAGCATAGTTGCTACACAGGTTGGCATGAAAGTTTTTGTCTTGCAGTGCCAATAGGGGCTAAAAATGGGACAGTGGTAGTTCCTGTTGAGCTAAATATAAAGCTGTAACAAACTGGAATTTTCTTTTCTCCAACTCCTTTTCATCCATTTTCCTGAAGCCCTTCCCAATTTGAGTCTTAAATGCGGCAGCCCTCTTAGCGAAGTAAGCTTCACATGCCTTTTGGTGATTTGCTGCCTTTTCATGTGCCAGAACACTTGTATAGTGCAGTGTGCTGCAATCCAGGATGAAACTGCTTCCAGTGGTTCCACCACGTTTAGTCATACTGCTACCTCCACTTCGATTTTGATAAAGCTCAATGTAGTACTCACATGTCATGATTTTCATTTGTTTATCATATTTCAGCCACTGTCTTTCTGACCCATCAGGGTAGGTGTACCAGCTTTTTTGAAAGTGATATTCCTTAGCCTCCTTGACAGATTTGGCTTTCTTTGGAGGGCAAGTTTTTGTAGAGGAGTCACTTGACCCAGAAACAATGTCACTTTCAGGTATGTCTGTGTTCATGGTGTTAGGGGAACCAGTTCCAACAGAATCATTTTGAACCTCACAAGCACCATCAGCTTCTACAGATGGACTTTTGTGTTTATCATGTTTAGTGACAGATTGGCCACTTTTTTCTGATGTTGCAGAGTGCTTGAACTTGTATGCAAATAAACTTGCTTGACTTTCTTCGGAGGCATTTTGGGCAGTGTTCACCTGAAAATGAGTGAGAAGATTACTTTCAAGTCACTACATACAAAATGCAACTAAAAGAATGATGAAAAATTTTGCCTTTCCACAAAAAGTTAAATAAACATGAATAAATCGGAAAATATTAAAGATATCCAAGCATAGAGTTAACACAGCAAAAATTATTTTATAGCTTGTGATAGTAAATTTTATTACAATAATATTTTTCTGTTTTTAATTGGAATGCCTCAAAAATTCTTCCATTTATTTTATTCCAAGACATATTCAAAAATAAAATCTGAGTAATGTTTCAGGTGAATATTAACAAAAATCCCATTATAAATATTGGCCAATGCCTCCTATTAACCCCATTAGAAAACTTTATGAAATCCTCAAATGATTCTATCTTTTTTCGTCTAAGGCCTCAATTGGGATAACAATATAATTTATACTTTCACAGGAACATTGTTTAACAAAAGAAACTTACTTGGAAAGTATTTGTAGCCCATTTCCAGCTGCATTTTACAGAGTATTCAAGCCCAAGTCATGTTTTGGTTTGCTTCAGAAAGCATAGCCAGGATGTTGGTGGCGCTGCAAACTGCACTTCCTCCTTGGTTGAAGTGTCATTTTTTAACAAATATGTATGTAATTTAACCAAAATCTTATCACTATTCTGTCTCAAATCTATTGAGACATAATCTACTATATATTTGAAGCAAATGTTGCTTAAATTGCCTAGATTTGAAGTAAAGTAGTGAGCTACTTCTGTATGTAAAGTCCCCTGTGATTGGTCGACCTGAGTCAGTTTGACCAATCAGAGCTCCTGGTGTATAGTGGTTAGGCAGGACATGGGAGGGAGGTTTAAAATGGCTTCAGAGCTTCACTTGCACAAAGTGCAAGTGAATCAAAGGTATTACTTGCACTTACTTAATTTTACTTGCACTGTGCAACCACTTAAACATGAGTTTCTTTCACTGGAAATCCTGTCTGGAAGAGCTCGAGACAATGGAATGAGGTTCCACCAGCGATAAACTTAATGAGGGTTTGATAAAATGGAGGAAAGCGCAAAATGCAGACCTGGGGAGGGTAACAAGGAAAGGGTTTCTGACACAACGCATACAGTGACCTGGAGGTGCAGGGGGTGGGGAGAAGTTCCCTCTGGTGACCAAGAAACAGACCCCAGGATACCAATGGGGTGGAGGGCATTAAATTCTAGCGGCTCAAGGGGGCCAAGATGGGATGTAACAGCACCAGTCCACAGGTGGAGAGGCATTTTGCATTGACTCCGGGTGACGGCGTTGTATGCACCTTTATAAGCTGAGGACGGCAGAGGAAAGACTTAGCTCTGCTCAGCATGCTTGAATTCATTACCTGCCCAGAACAGGTTTTTGCTGATGGTGAGGCACAGGAGCTCAAGATTGTATGCCAACCAGTGCATGATACAGAAATAAATCAGGTGATTTGCCAACCGGTGCTGATGAAAAAACAAAGTGAAAACATGGGTTTTTACTCCAAGAAAAGACATTTTTTACAGGGACAAGGAGTTCTCCAGATCAAGAGTGGGATGCTGCCGTCGAGTGGTGCAGAACTACCCTGCACAGAGTGAAGTCATCTTTAATGCTTTTTCATGGAAGAGATTCCTGTGCCCAATCGAGCTGGCAGTTTCCTTGGGGCAGCAAATTACCACTCACCAAACCTCACAACCAACTACAGGTAACGAACGACCAGACTCGCACCGATCTCAGAAATTAGCTCGAAATGATTGCAAGGTTCGAGTTCAAATAAATTCCATCCGAGAAGGGAGAACTTAGGAGGAAACAGGAGTGGGTGGGGGAGGGAATGTGCATTACAAGGCTCGCAGTGGATGGAGAAATTCCGCCAAAATTGCGTACGTAATAAATATATAATCATGGACGTTTTAAGTCTCCATCAATCCTTTTATTCATGACGTTTTGTTTATCCACTTTTCATTTATTTCTCTTACTAGTCAGGTGGCCGAATGAAGGCAAGGTAAAATAGTTGTTTAGGTAATATTGTTGTGGGCCAGGGTTCGGTGGCGATAAACGACCACGAGGTGGAGCAGCGGAGTCGTCTCCCACCGTAAACCCGGAATTTAGGTCGTGACTCTCGGAGAAGTCCGAAAGGTCACGGGTCCCTTAGCGGACCGTGGTCGCCAATATTTCAACGGCGTGGGGTAGGATTAATTGCCTACTTTCAATATACCTAAATACCCACGTCGTCCAACTACCGGGGAAAACCACACCCTCGACCGACTTTGTCCGAATTGAGTCGCTATCACCGACTCGGATCCGGCGTGACCGAGTGGAAGTTACCAAAGTCGCGCCGGACCAAATTAACAATCCACGTCACGAACTGCCCTACCAATTCACAATACGCACCATGCTTGGCCAATGGAGGCAAGCACAGAAAACGAGATGGTACATTTAACAGGGGTTTATTTATAACAATAATCGGGAGGGAGACACAGAGCAGAGTTATCACTAATAAAAGGCAAGCAATGTACAATGAGCAAAAGCACTTAACAATCCTACTTAAAGACGGGGCCCACGGACACGCGCGCACACACAAGAAATGGACCCGTGGGTCTTTAGTCGGTCCTCAGCCCAGGAGAGAAAGGCGAGCTGGGGGAACAGAGCCGAGCAGGGTACCTGTCCCGCCCCGTGCGGTCACACCGACCCGAACCACTGGTGGGACTCGAACCCACGACCCGAAGTCAACGGTCCACGAACGACGCCGCTCAACCACGACCACCACTATCTCAGACCGCTCCAACCACCACACACGACCGTCTGCCACGTCGACAGACTGCTCAGAATCGCCACGATCCTCCTGTCTGCCATCCTCTCGTCTCCCACAACCACTCTGCCATCGCCACGATCACCCGGTCTCCCCAAAAACTGCTCCTCACAAGCATTCTACTCTTTTTTGTGGAAGGGGCCTCTTCTCCTCGCCACTCGCCTCCTGATTGGCCGGGGGGTTGTCGGAAGACTCGTGGCCGCCGTTGATTGGACGAGCTCACAGGTGGGCGGAGGGAACTTCACCCCTGCACGTGACACGATGCATGTTGGCGATGACGTTGTTGTTGTAGTTGGTGATGTAGAGTATGTAGTTGTTGAAGATGTAAAAAAAAAAAACTAACTATAAAATAACTCGTAGCGCACACACGAAATTCCCAATAGACAGAAGGAAGGATTCTAACTATAAACACGTACTTATCGAAATAACTGAACTGTGGGCACTCTGGCTGCTCGTGTGCGCACAAGGTTTCCAAATCCGTAATAATACGTCATGATATGAGTGTGAGGAGATAAAATGATTCACATGGAACTTTGGCGCACTGAGGAGGCCATTCGGTCCACCATGCCTACGTCACATCAACACGTGACACCATCACCCAATCACACGCAATCTTCCTCCTCGACCCGTCATGCCGATATCCCTGTAGTCTCACTGCACGTAACCCCCTCCATCTCCAATGTATCTCGGTACTTGTATACGATTCGATCCCAATTTAAACCGATCTCCTCTTTCTGCTGCCATTACCTTTCCAGACAGACCATTTTATGCTATGCATTGACGACCCTCTGACTGAATATCCCTGCCTTATTACAGCCCTGTCTCGTCTTCTTTTCTTTCAGGCTGCGGCTGTTGGTCCACTTGACGTGGAGAAAGAAAGCAGTGAACGGGCCGCGTGTCGATATGAATTTGTAAGTATTCGTCGAACTCACCGCAAATTGGTGTGTTAAAATTCACACAGGAACGATTACTTTATCCGCAGATTGTAACCACAATCCACAACAACGATCGGCCCAGTGACTGAAGCACTGTGTGTGTGAAAAAAGGCGGAAAGGAAAATGCGGGTTGCTAGGGGTAACCAAGAGCGTGCCGCCCGAGCCGACGTCCGCGGGGAGTCTTGGGCGTTAAAACGATAAACAAAGATTAGACGATCGTCTAATTTTGATCGCAATACTCGACTATAGGGATTTATTCATCACCAGGTGCGGGTTTAGACTTTCTTCTGAAAGGAACGTTTCGTGAAGTTCAATTGGTCCGAACGAGTCACGTGATGCATCCGCGCGCACGACGTTGTCGTTCACGTGACCTCGAATCGTCAATCAAGTGAAGGAACCTGTCGCGTTTGTAGTTTTTGTTTTGTGAACGAAACAACAAGTAATTAATTGGGGGCGTTGCTTCATATGAAATTCAGTAATTGCATTTTCTACAAGGAGAGTTTTATTTTGTGACCATCGATTCGCGATGGACGCAAATATGGCGAATAATTTCACCGCCACCATCCTCATAATTCCCTTGGAGTTGTCCATGCCATAAAAATTCACTGAGGTGAAATCCATTATTAGGTGTATGTGAACGTAATAAATAGACGTCTCCTTTTCGCTGAGATGAAGATGTGCCAGCAGAGTGGGGTTGTGAATTTTAAAAGATGGAAGAATGGGGGAAGGGAAGAAATGGAAGGAATAGGTGGAGAGATTATGAGAAGTAAGGGAGGGCCGGGAGCCGTGGTGGTGTTCGGGCTGTAAAACCCATGCAACCCCGAGGAAATTAGGGCACCCATGCGAGGAAACTAGGGCCCCCACGTGAGGTAACTAGGGCCCCCACGCTTAGCAACGAGGGCCCCCACGCAAGGAAACTCAGGCCCCCATGCGAGGTAACTAGGGCCCCCATGCGAGGCAACTAGGGCCCCCACGCGAAGCAACTAGGGCCCCCATGCGAGGCAACTAGGGCCCATGCGAGGCAACTAGGGCCCCCATGCGAGGCAACTAGGACCCCCACACGAGGAAACTAGGGCTCCCACACGAGACAACTCGGGCCCCCAGGTGAGGAAGTGAGGGCCCCCATGCGAGGAAACTTGGGCCCCTACGCGAGGAAACTTGGGCCCCCACACGAGGTAACTGGGGTCTCCACGCGAGGAAACTTGGGCCCCCACACGAGGCAACTAGGGTCCCCACACAAGGAAACTAGGGCCCCCACATGAGGTAACTGGGGCCCCCATGCGAGGAAACTCGGCCCCCATGCGAGGCGACGTGTCCCCATGCTAGGCAACTGGGGCCCCCACGTGAGGAAACTAGGGTCTCCACGCGAGGAAACTTGGGCCCCCACACGAGGCAACTAGGGTCCCCACACAAGGAAACTAGGGCCCCCACATGAGGTAACTGGGGCCCCCATGCGAGGAAACTCGGCCCCCATGCGAGGCGACGTGTCCCCATGCTAGGCAACTGGGGCCCCCACGTGAGGAAACTAGGGTCTCCACGCGAGGCAACTTGGGCCCCCACGCGAGGAAACTATGGTGCCACGCGAGGTAACTGGGGCAACCATGAGATGCAACTAGGGCCCCCACGCGAGGCAACTTGGGCCCCCACGCGAGGAAACTATGGCGCCACGCAAAGAAACTCAGGCCCCCACGCGGGTTGACTCAAGCTCCCATGCGAGGCAACTAGAGCCCCCACACGAGGCAACAATGGTCCCCACGTGACCGATCGTGGTACACAATACTTCAAGATGGGCTTCCCGTTGGTGGTGTGGGTCTCACTTTGCTGGCAAAACAAATCAATTTGTGAGTTGTGTTCAAAACAGCACAAAGTGGAACACTTCAAATCAAGGGGAAAAAATGTCACGTGATGAATTGGGGGCGGGGGGGGGGTTAACAAATGCAATAAGAATGACAATAAAATGTGGAAAATGTGTATTATGTCAATACAAAGCGACATTGTTGAACAAATCCACTCTACGATTCATTGTCCGATCAACAAAACAACCCCTCATAAGTAAATGGATTAACCTACTAAGGGTTTTTTTTTATTGTTTTTACCAGCAAAAATTTAAAGATGTTAATTTTATTTTGTTGAACACTTTTGTATTTTTTTGTGGGAAAATATTTCAACAAATAAAAGGCATTCCAATGGGAGGGAACTGTAGCCCCCTATTAGCGGATATATTCCTTCTTTATTGTGAGTTTTCATTTCTGCAGAAGTTGAAGGAGAAGAAGTTAGGCTTAGCTAAAATGTTACCTTTTGCAGGTCGTTATATAGATTATATTTGTGTGATTAATTTTCTGTCTTTTGATAAGCTGATTCATAGGATTTATCCAGAAAGTCTAATAGCAGATAAGAGTACTGGTGATGATCGTGTAGTCACATATTTGGATGTGTTTGTTAGAGTTGGAAATAATTGTTTTATTACAAATGTATATCATAATGTTGACTGTTTTAGTTTTCCTGTTGTCTTGTCTACGTTTCCATCTCGTAATGTACTGGTTAAGATAGGTTGCAATGTGTTTTCATCTCAGCTTTATAGATTTGCTCGAATTTGTTCTGTTGAGGATGATCTTCTGGTTCGTGCTAAGAAGATGTATTCCATCATGTTCGAGAGGGGGTTAATGTGCTAAGAGTTTGATTTGATCATGTGAGAAGGTTTTTAGATGTCATTGTAATCTTTTGTTTAAGTTTGGTTGGTTTTTGTGCAAACAGGTTCCCGAAGCATTGGAAGTTGTGTGAAATAAGAATAAGAAATAATTGGTAATATTTGTTTTTGTTTTTAAATTAATTTTTCTAACTTTTAATCTACCCCTGTTAACCAACCCCAAACCCACTTCCTTCAAATTCCCTACTTTCTGACCTAAAAGTCCGTGTGGTGTCCATCTTGTTTACCCTGTGTACCCCACCCCATCCCTCTCCCTTCCACGGATGTCCTCATGTCTCTGTTCCCCACTGTTTTGTCCTTCCCTCTCCCACCCCCTTGTCTCCTGCTCCCCTTGTTGTACGTTCTGTGTTTTAGCTCTTATATGAACCTCGACATTGTACACACACAATATATATGTATATATATCTTCTTCTTCTTCTTCTTCCTCTTTCGGCTTGCTCCCGTTAGGGGTCGCCACAGCGGACCAACCGTCTCCATTTCGCTCTATCCTCCACATCTTCCATTGACACTCCAACCACCCGCATGTCCGCCCTCACCGCATCCATGAACCTCTTCTTTGGCCTTCCTCTTCTCCTCCTGCCTGGCGGCTCCATCTTCAACATCCTTCTCCCGATATACTCCGTTTCCCTCCTGTGCACATGTCCAAACCATCTCAATCTCGCCTCTCTCACTTTGTCTCCAAACCGTCCTACCTGCGCTGTCCCTCTAATATACTCATTTCTTATCCTATCCATCCTCGTCACTCCCAACGAGAATCGCAGCATCTTTAACTCTGCCACCTCCAGCTCTGCTTCCTGTCTTTTTGTTAGCGCCACCGCCTCCAAACCATACAACATAGCTGGTCTCACTACCGTCTTGTATACTTTCCCCTTCACTCTTGCAGCTACCCTTCTGTCACAAATCACTCCTGCAACTCTTCTCCACCCACTCCATCCTGCCTGCACTCTCTTTTTCACTTCTCTCCCACACTCTCCGTTACTTTGGACAGTTGATCCCAAGTATTTAAACCAATCCACCTTCCCCACCTCAACTCCTTGCAACCGCACCATACCACCACCCTCCCTCTCATTTACGCACATGTACTCAGTCTTACTCCTACTGACTAACATTCCCCTTCTCTCCAGTGCGTACCTCCACCTCTCATGGCTCGATTCAGCCTGCTCCCTACTCTCCCTACAGATCATGATGTCATCCGCGAACATCATAGTCCATGGAGACTCCAGTCTGATCTCGTCCGTCAACCTGTCCATCACCATTGCAAACAGGAAAGGGCTCAGAGTCGATCCTTGGTGCAATCCCACTTTAACCTTAAACCGGTCCGTCATTCCTACCGCACACCTCACCGCTGTCACACTGTCCTCATACATATCCTGCACGATCCTCACATACTTCTCCACCACTCCCGACTTCCTCATACAATACCACAACTCCTCTCTTGGCACCCTATCATAAGCTTTCTCTAAATCCACAAACACACAATGTAACTCCTTCTGGCCTTCCCTATACTTCTCCATCAACATTCTCAAAGCAAACATCGCATCAGTGGTGCTCTTTCCTGGCATAAACCCATATTGCTGCTCACAGATCGTCACCTCTCCTCTCAACCGAGCTTCCACAACTCTTTCCCACAACTTCATGGTGTGGCTTAACAACTTTATCCCTCTGTAATTTCCACAGCTCTGCACATCACCCTTATTCTTGAAAATTGGAACCAGTACACTTAATCTCCACTCCTCCGGCATCCTCTCACTTTCCAAGACTTTATTAAACAATCTGGTTAACAACCCCACTGCCATCTCTCCTAAGCACTTCCATGCCTCCACTGGTATACCATCTGGGCCAACCGCCTTTCCACTTTTCATCTTCTTCATAGCAGTCCTCACTTCATCCTTACTGATCCACCCCACTTCCAGATTCACTATCTCCACCTCTTCCAACCTTCTCTCTCTCTCATTTTCTTCATTCATCAGCTCCTCAAAGTACTCCATCCACCTTCTCAACACACTCTCCTCGCTCGTCAGCACATTCCCATTTGCGTCCTTTATCACCCTAACCTGCAGCACATCCTTCCCAGCTCGGTCGCTCTGTCTTGCCAATCGGTATAAATCCTTTTCCCCTTCTTTTGTATCCAACTTCTCATACAGCTCGTCATATGCCTTTTCCTTGGCCTTTGCCACCTCTCTTTTTGCTTTTCGACGCCACTCCTTGTACTCCTGCCGACTTTCTTCATCTCTCTGACTATCCCACTTCTTTTTCGCCAACCCCTTCTTCCTTATACTTTCCTGTACTTCCTCATTCCACCACCAAGTCTCCTTATCTTCTTTCCTCTGTCCAGATGTCCAGATATATATATATATATATATATATATATATATATATATATATATATATATATATATATATATATATATATATATATACACATACATACATATATGTTGTCGTGGATTTCAGAATCGGATACAAGTAATGCACACAACATCCAGGTCTTCAGACAGTTATTTCCAGCAATGCATGTTCAGAATAGACCCATCCCCTTGTCTGGTGGGATTCTAACTCTTTGATGCATTTGATAAGGGTCGAGAACAGATTCCTTTTCTTTCTTATGGGATAACCTTTTCCTCTTTACGACACATTCATGACGTATGATTTTTTTTTGTCAGTTTTCATTTCTGCATGAGCGATATTCACCGTTCGTACACGCGATAGATAGCCGTTAGCCCAACAGAGACTCATTATATTTGCCTTCTATCAAGACACATTGGCTTGGAAATACACAATTTATTTACACATTTTATTTTGTTTATCATTTTCACTTTGGACTTACAGAACATTTGCATAAACACACCGCGGGCTTTTCTGGAACAGTTCATTCTGACGGTCAAACATGGCTGTGGTCTGGGATGATTTACCCACTTTTTTCCATCAACGTTCAACAGCCATTTTCTGTCATCGACGTTTGACATCCACCTTTTTCTATCGGCGATTTACACCCCGCTCAGCAGCTCTCTGGATGCTGGCTGGCTCTTCTTCGTATCGGGCTGAACAAAGAGGTGATAATTACCCGTTGACGTTTTGTGAGAGCTGCATGTTTTGCTCAGTTGTTCAGGCAAATGGTTGCTTTCCGTCGTTCGTCCAGCACCCCAAACATGGCATCGTAAGGCAGGCCTGTGTTAATTGGGAGTTGCATCTTGTTCGATGGTCAGGAGAGAATGACCACGAGAATGGACGGTTGGAGGTCGCATGCAGCGATGCGCCAATAGGCAAGTTGAATTAAAGGCCTCCTTAACATTCATATGTCATTTCTAAAGTCCCGTATTAGATAATAATTTCTCCTGTTGATGGAACCACATTCCAGAGGTTGTTCTCCTGTCTCTTCCACTGAGGAGTCTCGGGTTTCATTCAAGCATTGCAGCTCCATCTCTTGTCATCCACAGTTCTGAACCATTATCTTTATTACCCCCATTAACCTTTCCTGATCCAAACATTTTACTCAGTAGTTTCAGTGTTTCCTCTCTCTTCCCCCCAACACCCCATCCCTCTTTTACTGTTTATTCATTCCCTTGATGTCTGTTCCACTGTCAGTTCTACCTCGCTCTTCTGTAAGCCTCGCTCCCATAAATTAAAAACATAGGGGCAATACCCCTGGGTGCTCACCTGGTAGTGGCTGGATAAGAAAACCAGGGAACCACTGGAAGGCATGGGTGACCCACAAAATATGTAATGGAGAAGAAAATAAATACCTATGAAATTTTTCTTAATGCCATGAACAAACTTTAGTACATCACGGGTGTTGAAGGTTGTGGTCAAGTTTCATCAAAATTGTGTGTGTGATCTTGGAGGATGGAAATACATATTTTGTGGGGCAACCCCTCCCCTCCCCCAGTAGACACCATTAGACCCCGATTAAAAAAAAAAATTTGAATGTCGAGAACAAACTTTAGTACATCATTGGTGATGAAGGTTGTGGTCAAGTTTCATCGGAATTGTGTGTGCAGTTGCTGAGAAGAAAGCAAATACCTATTCGGGAGGGTTGGGGGGGAGGGGGAGAGGGGGTGTGGGCAACCCCTCGTCGACCTTCTTAGACCCCAAAATGTTTTTTCTTCATTTTTTTTTAATGATGTGAACAAACTTTGGTCCATACCTTGTGATGAAGGTTGTGGTCAAGTTTCATTGAAATTGTGTTGTTTAATTTCAGAGAAGAAGTTGCGAATGTCTGTGGACAGACTGACGGACGGACGGTGCGTTATCCCATAAACTCCCTGGAACTACATTCCAGGTGAGCTAAAAAGGAAAAAGCTCCATGGGATTAATTACCTGTGTATTATGGATCTTGCTTAAGTTTAGACCACTTTCGCAACACTGCGGGTTTTATATTTGTACAGCCTCACTGACAGCAACACGTTTTTTGTGGTGGCCAAGGCAAATTGCTTGGAAAAAACATTGAACATTTTTGATTTTCGTGAAATCTGAAATATCAACATTTATAACTTTCAGTCGGTTTAAAGTACGATACCTGCAATTACCGAATCGTTGTTGCTCTGAGGTTATTGCCTTCCTGACGGACTGGTTGGTGCAAGTGGTCCCATGTAAATGCACATTCTAATTGCTGAACATGTGAAGTTTGTCATAACTGGATAAAGGTACCATTGTATTCTGTGTTGACAAAAAAAACATCGAAATTTCAAAATATGGTTGGGAGTGAGCTGCTGAGAAGTAAACTGGACAACCCAATATGGTGCAAATTCAGAGAAAAAATGAGTTCAAAGTTCAGGTTCCCATTGAAAATCCCTTTCAATTTAGTGCACTTAACTCTATTTGCCCCAGGATGTTGGATAGCCTGTTTACTTCTCAGGGCTCAAGTAATGAGGAGGTAAGACACAATAAGCTTATAGCAATGGTATTGATCAAACTTGCTTCTTGATATCAAAGAATGGAGAACAGGTTTTGTTCTGTTGTTGAGAGTCACATTGCTTGCAACATGATACCTCAGAACAGCTTTGGAGGAGGATTAGTAATATTTTAGGCTGGGATCAAAATGTGATCAAACTCAGCCATGCATCCTGGAAGGGAAAGTCACAGGATAGGCCTATCTTGATAATATTGTAATGGTCATCTGGTTGCTCCAGTTGGCCAGTTATGTTGAAACGACTGTCGAGGGCAGGTGAGTCAACAGTTCCGGGTCGGATCATGGCCCTTTATCTCCGTCACCATAACTGTTGGAACCACTGAACCAGCCAAGCTCTACGCTGATAGGTGACCATGTGACCAATCTAATAAGGCCGAGCAAACCTTGGTCACACGATGCGATCTTCTCCAGTAGCCAGTCAACCCTTCACAGTGATTACCAGAACCACCAGATGAAACCACCATGACAAACTGAATTCACCCGAGACCAAAATCAGGTTTAATGGCAAATGGCAAGGGAGGGAATAAAAGGAAGCAAAGCACAATGGATGATTAAACCAACCATTATAATCCCTTTACCCACTCCACTACTGATATATGTGCTCACAAACCAACGATGAATGGCAGATTCTTAATTAATCAAACTGATCTGGGCCAACATTCTTATCACAAGAGAGAGACTGAGGGAATGACAAGACAAAAATACTTCGGCTGTGGCCAGCGAGACACAGCAGGAACCAATGCAAGGTGGCAGAAATGGTGGTCAGAGCGGAGTCCGACGTTAGGTCTGAGAGGGGCGGCGTGGCTGCCTGGATGGAGGTTGGTATTGCGCCATAGCTTTGCAGATTGTTTGCAGCCTCTCTGCTGTTGGACCCAGGCATCTGCTCGGGTCATCTTGATGCTACGCCCCTTCATCACCTTGAACTCGCACCTTCATCGGTGATGCGCCTCACATCTTGCTTACCATTGTTCCCAGTGAGTGGGGCAAACCCCTCCCCACTATCCCCCCCCCCCACCCGACCTGCTATGGTCCCTTGGCAAGGATGATGTTTCCCACCTGAAGTTTGGCGTTGCAGCCTGCAGAATGCTAAAAAGGTGATTTCATGACTTATAGCAGAGGATAAAAACATTAAATATAGGCTCACAGGGATGAGTATTTTTAGACATAAACATGAGGGTGGGTTTGGCATCTACAGTATCTAAATGTAATAGCGATACATATCTGATATCACAATTAATTGCTTCTACGCTTATCCTAAACACTTGATAAGGAAATAACTATGCTCCAAGTCATTGCAGAGCTTGTATTTCCATTCCTCCACAAACTGGGTGCCAACCAGACCAGACAGCAATGAGGTTGAAGCTGCGTTGAGGCAAGGCATGATCGACTTGATGTGGAGGTGATTCTGCTACAGTTGTCCTCCCTCTCTGATCCTCCTTTCTCTTTTGTCTCTTTACGTTCACACATCCACACTTTTATAGCGGCAGACCATAGCACACCCACCGGACTAAATAAATGCCACCCCATCAGTATCGCTCTGCAGGCCCTGAACAATTTGTGAGCCATGGGATAGCCTTTTTAATGAATAGAATAAAAATAACAGCAGGTGGGGAAGAAGTATATGAGATCTGCAAGACACATGGCTTCCACTGTGTACTCATTATGAACTGATCCACAACACTTTATTGAGCTGTTCGCACTTTATTGCATTCAGGATTTATGAACCCCTCAGAGTCATTTCCACAACAATATCATCAGTAGTTGTCCCATTTGTGCAGTGCCATTTCATACTCATGCACCATATTGAGTTTTGGGTCATGAATGATTTCCTTCAGCAGCAACAAAATCGTCCTTTACCATGGTCTTTGATATCCCCCAACCTTAAGCCATAAAACACTCCTGGTACACCCTGGATAGACTTTTGTGAACCAGGTTTCACACCCCAAGAAACATCCCACAGTTGGCTTGTTCCTGCAGGAAGGGTGGAATTACTTCTAGACAGACGTTGACTGGCTTCACAGAAGTATGCATCGTTGTCTGACTTCTTGCCTCACCACCAGGCAGGATCTGACCCGCTTTCCCGATGTGTGAAAAATGAGGCAACCCTGCACCTGCAGATTGACTTTATTATAGGATGATTTGATCCAAACTCCTTTGAGACTGAATATAAAATGCAAATTAAATGTTTCAATGAATACAACGCAAACTAGAGGGTTGAGGGCAGGTCAACTCGGTAGAGTGCAAAACCTCCGCCGCCAATACTGCTAGGTCACTCAAGTGAACCTGATATCCTATTCATTCAATTTGACGTCAACAGTGCTCACAGAGTTATAGTTTGCAACTTTCCCTTTTACTTTTAACTTTTACATACTCAATTCATTCATCATAACTAGATTCCTTGAGACAGAAATTGATTTTACGTGGGTATATCCACCTGAAGTTCCAAAATCAGCCGCAATTATAATTTTGGCATGTTTTTTTGTTGGAAATCACTTATAACATGTAGAAATGCAATAAAAAAATCGAAATTTTGTTGAAAAAAAATTTGCAACATTTTTTTTGGGGGGGGGGTTAGAAATCACTTAAAACATGTAGAAATGCAAAAAAAAAAAAATCTAAATTTTGTTGCAAAATTTTTTTTTTCTAACAATTTTTTTGGGGGGGAGGTGGGTTGGAAATCACTTAAAACATGTCGAAATGCAAAAAAAAATATTCAAATATTTTTTCAAATTGGCCGCCATAGCGGCCATATTGGTTTTTGGACCAAGTCAAAAATCTAATGGCATGATCCTTGGACCAAACCTAACCCCCCCACCAAGTTTCGTCGAAATCCGTCGAGTTTTTCCGTAATACTGTTCCAAACAAACAAACTAGAACGGGCACTCAGTAGAGTGCATACCTTCGCCAACACTACATTTTACCCCTCCCCCCCAGGAACCGTTGATTGTGAGGGTATTTAATCCCATACCACATCTGCCATCTCATATGTGTTATGATGGCTTAAAAACATTAAATTTCCTGAGTCATATCGTATATCACAAGATTGGGCATTGAATTCACAACATTTTGGCATTGGTTGCATGCAAATTGGATAAAAATCGACCGCACTATGGCAAAATGACGATTTTGACCTTTTCATGACCTCGACCTTGACCTTTGTACTCTTAATTTTGTAATTGGTATTAGAGTGTGGGGAACAGAACAGTCAACATTTTGGTGATGGTTTCATGCAAATCGGATAAGAATTGACCATGTTATGACTAAAACCGCACGTTTTGCAATGTCCTGACCCCCCCGACCTTTGACTCCCAATCGCTAATAATGGTTATTACGTCATTGTGTCATGTCACATATCACAAGATGGGGCATTGAATTCTGAACATTTTGGCATTAGTTGCATGCAAATTGGATACAAATTGACCGTGCTATGGTAAAAAGACGATTTTGACCTTTTCATGACCTTGACCTTGACCTTTGACCAGATCGCTCCCAAAATCTAATCAAATGGTCTTCGGATAATAACCAATCATCCCACCAAATTTGCTGCGATTCAGTTCAATACTTTTGGAGTTATGCGAATAACAAACAAACAAACAAACAAGTTGACTGACATATCTTGCAAAACCTTCGTTTTGGCAAGATAACAAACACACATATTCACAAATAAATAAATAAATACACAGCGATCAAAACATAACCTTCGCAACAAAGTTTGCGAAGGTAACAAACAGAAAGGGGTGAAAACAGTAACCTCCATCCATCTTCGATGGTGGAGGTTAAATGTTGCTTATTCAATTTGTTTTTCACATTTTCCATCTTTGATTTGATTATGTTTTACTCTTTGATGAGCAGTATAGTTGGACAGTTCTTGACAGATTTTTCACTTCAAATCGGATGAACATTCCTTTCTTACTGGAGAAATATCCGGGGGCTCAACAATGAATTTTTCTCTGAAAAGCCCTGTTTTATGGATGCTTCTTGCATAATTCTGATGCCTCCACAGCCAAAGGCCGGAGGCATTATGTTTTGGGGTTGTCCGTCTGGCTGTCCATCCTTCTGTGTGTCCGTTCGATATCAATGTTTTGTTACAACGATAACCTGTGGACCACTGAAGATACTTCAACCAAACTTGGCACAAGAATAGACTTGATTACACAGATGAACTGATTCGATTTTTGATTCAAAATATCAAAGGTCTATGCTCATGTCACTTTAACTTGAAAATCTTTGTTACCACAGTAACCTGTGAACCATTGAAGGGATTTCAACCAAAGTTGGCACAAATATAGACTGTAAACACAGATGAACTGATTATATTTTGGGTTCAACATGTTAATGGTTAAATGTCATGTGCCACTTGAAAATCATTTTACAGACCATAACTTGAGTTCGAAGCATCAGATGTCTCTCTTCTACTTATATCTTTTCCCTCTTGTCACGATGGCAAGAATATGCAACGACCCACAAACTGTTGCTTGGGTTGAGGCAATAATCATGGAGGATCACTGTGTTAATTGTATTGACCGTTTTTACAGCCATTTTTCCCTGCTATGCAGGGGTTTGGCTTTTTGTGAGGCAATGTTTTATGGCCGGATGCCCTTCCTGACGCCAACCCTGGTCGCCTCTTACGACACACAGGGATATGGTACACCTATTCTAACCGGGGCATACACCGGGACCAGTACACTGGCACTCATTTCGCCGACCTCGGAAGGATGACAGGCTGAGTCAACCCCCTGGTGTTAATTCAGCAGCAAACGGGGCTTGAACTCAGGACACTTTACTCACTGTCCTTAACAGGACACTGTTAAGGTTACTGAAATATCCACAGAACTTGATATTTCGAAAGAGCGTTTTCAACATCATCCACAAATGCTTGGACATGTTCAATGACTCAGTAAGATTGTTTCCCCTAAATATTAACGCTCACAATTAACAGCAATGGTTGACATCACATTGTGAGATTCTTGAGCTGTTCACACTTGATTGCATTTTTGGTAACTGGTAATGATTAAATGAGATATCATTTCACTAATGGGATCCTGAAACCAAACTGGAATCCACACAAATTAAAGTACAAGGGAGAGTTTGCACCTGATGTCATCTGGCAAGATCATGGCGTCAATTTTCTGTGATGCAAGTGTAATCCGACAGATTGATTCTTTGCCTCACAAAAATGCAAATCACAGGAGTATATTGCAACATCTGTGGGCCTTAATAGACCAGTCACACTGGATGAACTTGATCCAGGATGAAAGCAAACAATCTGATTGGTTGGTTTTATATAAAGCACGTGTCCTCCTCCATGTCCATCCATGCACTAACTAACGTTCCTCTACACTGGCATTCCCACCAAGCCAACAGTAAAGATAAGGCGAGCTAACAAACTGATAATCATCTATGAACAATCATCTATGAGTCATTCCATCTGAAATTACCAAATTTAAGAAAATCTTCTCAGTTGACCCCCTCAGATTTACTTTAAACTTTCATAAAATAGTTCCCAGGTATCAAAATGAAGCTGCGTAAAAATTTAGGTCCATAGATGCGGTCAACTCCGAGATATTGAGGGTTGAAAATGTGGTTGTGGCCCTATTTTTATGGTTGTTGCGAGCATCACAAAATGAATGGCTACTTTTAAACTCCCACAACTTTTTAAATATTAATGCTAGAGCCTTGAAATTTTCAGAGATTATTCTTCTATAACTGCTCTGTAAGAAACAAACATAAAACGGAGTATACCTCTTAATTTTTATGACCTGATCAGTTGAAATCCAGAGAAAAAAATGTTGGTTTTATATGAAGATCCAACCTTAAGACCCCATATATTTTTATTGACCCATCCCAGAAGCTTGAAATTTTTTCAGGTAATAACTGTATGGTAGTAGTATTCAAATACATGTTTACTTTTCTTAATCAGTCATATATAATACAGTCATGATCCCTCAAATATTCAAAATTTTCATTTTTCCCCGAAATTCAGGTGAGGATTGCAAATATATGACAAGGTATACTACTTCAAATTGTTCACCATTGGAAAGAGCATATTCAAGTTTACAAAAGTGTCAAATATCAAAGTGGTGTATTTTAAAAAAATAAATTTTCTATTTTTTTTTAAACTGTTGTTAACACAGTCGTGAATACATGAAGTGTGTGCATGGTGTGGGCACAATGGTAATCATGAATGATTAGTTCTTTGATTCAAATTAATAATACAAAAATATATCACATACTGCAATAACAATGTTATAAAACATTTCACGTAAATGATTTGAATAGGTCCTTGATCTGCTTTTCCAAGTCAGGTGTGAGCTTGTACTGCCTCCCAGTTGACGTTAGGGGAGCATCAATAACTTTCATCACATGGACCAAAGGAACCCAACAAATGTCCTCCCTTGAATGTAACTATATACACTGCTGACATCAGCAGATCAGCCACTATTCCTGAGTTCTATTTTTAGCCCCAGCCAGATGAGTTAAGCTCTTGCTATTTACAAATGAGAAACAAAGAATTACAAATTCAAATTTCAAAGTATTGTGTTCATGGTATGCTAAGAGCAGATGATATGTATGTACATTGTATATACATGTACTACACATATGTACTACATGTAAAAGGACTGTTCATTAAATAGCACACACAATGCGCACAGCACTGGCAGAACATCATTTATTCAAATATTTTTAAAATATTGATAGAAACATTATACCACTTTGATATTTGACACTTTTGTAAACTTGAATATGCTCTTTCCAATGGTGAACAATTTGAAGTGGTATACCCTGTCATATATTTGCAATCCTCACCTGAATTTCGGGGAAAAATGAAAATTTTCAATTTTTGAGGGATCATGACTGTATTATATATATTGTTGTGGTTACCAAATTCGCAAACCACCATTCAGGTCCCTTAGGTGAGGTATCTCGGTAAGTACATGTGTAGTTAGGCCCAAACCCGTTGTCTAGTGGGAATACATGTCATTTATGCGTGCTGCGACTCTTCAGGATAGCCGTTTTTCTTTTGCTATCTTTATTTTGGACCAACCGCCATGATTACCACCACAACCACAACATCAACCACCAACCACAACGCCGCTTCACCACAACCGCCACGACCTTCACGTCACACCTCGCAACCGTCGCATCGCCACCGTTCTTGCGCCGCCTGTGGGTACCGGTGTTGGACTCGTGCAGGGCGCGCGCCGAACAGCGTGTACAAAATCACGGATTTTGTGCTTCAAAAACGGATCAAAAACGACACACGCCCACTTTTTGCTGTCCAATCGGTGAGCGAGGGGCGGGTGGCCCCGCCCCAGGGCGTTGGAGGGCGATCGATATATGCAAATTTATGGATCAAAAAGCATTCACGCCCACTTTTTCTCGGGCCAATGGGGAGCGAGGTGAAAGGTCGAAGGGAGGGGGTCAAAGATGAGAGGGCGAAGCCACGGGGCTGATAAAAAGCGACCGTGTTCGTCAGTCCAGAGAGTAGGAGAGTCGAGAGGGAACAGAGAGTCAAGACTTCGCGGGCGGTGGAGTTGGCAAGAAGGAGCTGGTCGTCGTGTGCGTTGGAGTCGGAACGGAGGGGACGGAGCTGTGGAGAGGCGGCGAGGGCAGACGAGGGGGTGCTCGTGTCGTGCGGGGAGCTGCTCCCCAGGGAGGCCGACAGCGCGACCTGGCCGAGGTGGAGACGCTCATTGCGGGGCAATAAAAATCCTCTATACCCCGAGCATCAGCAACCCCCTCCTGTTTCCCCCCGCGCTGAGATAGTGCGACCAAGGGGGCCCCTTTCCCACCCCCTACCAGACACTGCCCGCGAGGCCCGCGGAGTTGAGGCACCATCGCCGCTCCGCGTCTCATCACCAGACGGGTAGGCCCGACCCGGTCTCGGCCTCAGGCCCGCCTCATCCTTGAGGGTATTCTTTCCTTGGTTTTGGGTATGTGTTGTCGGCGCCGTCTGTGAAGTAAAATTGTATAAGTGTTGCCGTGTGCTCGGTAGTCGGTATTAGCTCTGCATTGTGTCTTCGCTTTCGCATTTGCTTTTTGTGTAAATTGCATTGTGTTTTTCTTTTCTGTGTGCATTTGGTGGAATTGAATATGTGTGCTTTCCGTTCGTCGCGAATAAATGTGCTTTGTGTTGAACTGTTTCCCGCTTCGCTTCGTCATTTCTTTCTTTGAATCCTCATCTTGCTTCACGTAAAGGGTTGGTAGTGGGCTGAATACGCCCGATAATTAATCGAACCGTCGAGGTCGACGATAACACCGCTCGGTTATCCCGATAGTACGGAACGGGTCGCTTAAGTGGCCCGTGTCCGAAGTCGACCTGCGGCGAGGTGCGATCGCCCGGTCTACCCTCCGCGTGGGTACTTAGGTAGGTCGAATTTGGCGAGCAACCCTATCCCACGCGGGGGCTGATTGGCTCGATCGCGGTGAGACCGAAAGGTCCACCCGTGACTGGTTCCCGGCGTTAGTCCGAGAGGGTCACGACTGGATTGTCCGTCCGGTGGGCGACGTGCCGCGATTCGAGTTACGTGGCCGTCAGCACGCCGGCGGGCGCGAATCAGCAACAATATGACTGATTAAGAAAAGTAACCATGTATTTGAATACTACTACCATACAGTTATTACTTGAAAAAATTTCAAGCTTCTGGGATGGGTCAATAAAAATATATGGGGTCTCAAAGTTGGGTCTTCATACAAAACCAACATTTTTTTTCTGCATTTCAACTGATCAGGTCAGAAAAATTAAGAGAGGTATACTCCATTTTATGTTTGTTTCTTACAGAGCAGTTATAGAAGAATAATCTCTGAAAATTTCAAGGCTCTCGCATTAATATTTTAAAAGTTGTGGGAGTTTAAAAGTAGCCGTTCATTTTGTGATGCTCGCAACAACCATAAAAATAGGGCCACAACCACATTTTCAACCCTCAATATCTCGGAGTTGACCGCATCTATGGACCTAAAATTTTACGCAGCTTCATTTTGATACCTGGGAACTATTTTATGAAAGTTTAAAGTAAATCTGAGGGGTTCAACTGGGAGGCCTCCGGTGATATGAGGTGGAATGACTCCTATATATAATTAGCCAAACTTCAAAATCTGTATGTTTGTTTTATTACAACCATTGGTTGGACAGCTCGCCTGACTCCACCCACAATTGGAATCTGACTCCAGCCCTGAAAAAAAAAATCACATGTCTGCCATTTTTCCGCTCCGTTAGGCTCAAGACGTATTCAGAAGTGTTATATTCACAATCGCCATGTCTTCCCTATAAGTTTTCTCTTCAGTGTGAAAAAGATTAAAAGCATCATCAAATGTCAAGAGGTTCCAGCTCATCGGCATCACAGGTGTTCTGAGGCACACCGTTAGTGTACGACCCAGGCTTCAAGCCTTCCGGCCTGTCGAATCATTCTTTCATGGCCCAGTGGAATTGGAATCTATCCAAGCTATGTAACTATGACGTATTATATATGCACATACAGTGAGCAATAGCCATGTCTTGGCTTATTTACATAACCCAAGTTGTTTTTTGTCCAAGGCATCGACTAATCAAGCCAGCGTTCTATGCTTATACACCACCTGCATTATTTTTTATTTAATTTCAGGAGCAATCGAGGTTGCGCTTCTACACAGTATGTTTGTGCATTTCACATTAACGCCTGAAGCACATCAAAGAAATTCCACCTGGCATTTTGACCAATTCCCATTTCCCATTCTCTTATTGCAAATAATTCATCAGACATAATCCATAACTTTGTGTGTATTGTAATTTCTCTGTTTTGTTGAGTTTTGTGCACCTGTCATTTTGACGGGATTTTCCTTTAGTTTATATTAATAATTAAATATATACACACACGAGCTGCAAAGCCAATGAAACTTCCATTTGAGGTGAACAAGAAACACAAATACAGTGTTTTAAAAACTAACATCCCTCAATGGCCATAGATCTTATAATGCCCAGCATGAAGAAGAGGGCAGGAGGGAGAAAATAAAAGCACAGTAGACTATAAGAAGGGAAATTAAAACAATCTCCGACCAACAGGAAGTAGCACTTCCAAGCCCGTTGGCGTGGTGTACTTGGACAGCTCTCAGGTAGCCGGACAGATGCTCCCAGTCATTGCACAGCATGTATTTCCATTCCTCCACAAACTGGTTGCCAACTAGACCAGACAGCAATGAGTCTGAAGCTGGGTTGAGGCAATGCATGATCCATTCGATGTGAACTGTGGAGGTAATGCTGCTGCAGTTGTCATTCCTCTCTAGTCCTCCTTTCTCTTTGGTCTCTTTACATTCACACATCCACACTTTTATAGCGGCAGACCATAGCACACCTACCGGACTAAACAAACGCCACCCCATCAGTCAGGCCCTGAACGATTCGTGAACCATGGGATAGCCTTTTTAATGAATATAATAAAAATAACAGGAGGTGGGGAAGAAGTATATGAGATCTACAAGACACATGGCTTCTACTGTGTATTCATTATGAACTGACCCACAAACGCAGATTTACAAAATGCATGTGCAGACGTGAGATATGACAGTATATGCATAAGGGGGTCACCACTTCTTCCCATGTACATTTCAATATCATGCCAGCATTGTGCAAAATTTGTGACAGGCCGTCAAGGACCACCACCGAGGAAACCCCTTCCCACTCCAATCCTCCATGATACCCTCTCAAATTCCTTTGTCTCACTTCACACTTGTATCGAAGCTGTAAAAGTACGTTTTATCTGGCATGACATTTTGTCAAGTTTCAGCATATTTTGATGGATCTTCTTGGTGGAGAACTAAGCTTCAATGCTGCCATGCTCCCACACTTGATTTGTATAGTCGATGTTCTATAGGAAGGGATATGAGCATATACTATGCTTCTGGTGCTTTGATAGCACTAAGCAGCACCCTAGTTGTGAATGAAACTGTTCCCCTTTGGTATCAGATGAGGGCGCTGCATTCATAACCTGCCCATGGGGGATGACGTGTGTACTTTTTTTTCTGTGGATACTCCCTTCCTGTGCACAAGACCCCTGCTGTGCAAACCACAATTCACAACTGTGGCTTTGAAAAGCGGGGTAACACCCACACTCCTACACCACCCCCCCAAACTTCTCTTACTCCCCCCCCACTCCTCATACTCCCCCCCCCACACTCCTACTCCTCCCTCCCCCCACCACACTCCTCCTCCTCCCCCACCCCCATGTCAGCACAAACTTCACCTCCAGTGACTATTATCTGTTTAACATTTGAAATGCCACCTGTGTAGCTACCCTGTCACCGATGATGAGGAAATTAATGAAATAACTGAGAGATGACTAAAGGGAAATACGAGAACTTCTATTTTACCGGCATAGACGGTGTGAAGGACAAATGGAACAAATGCATTGAAGTCAAGTGACACTTGACAATTGAAAAGTAAAAAGTTGGCATGAATTGGACGCTTGCATCTCGCTCATAAAATCCATCTAATGCCTCTCATAACCTTCTGAATCATCCCTGCTATACTCCTGAGAAGTTTCCTTTTACTGGTAAACAATTGCTTTGCAACTTATGCACAATTTGCTCTTTAAGTGTCTGGCCTTTTCCCTTTGGAATATTGCCCTGACAAAGCAATGTCAAACCTCGTTTATTTTGCTTTCATTTCATTCTTCCCAAAACTTTTTTATGAAGTGAAGTAGTTTTCCTTTCTCATTTGTAGTTTTAAGCTTCTCAACAAAACTTTTTTTGGTAAGTAACTATCTTTACACAAATACTGTACAGACAAGACTTTGTACATGTAATCTGTTTCATAATCCTGAGAGTATTGTGCAGAGTATTGTAGACTTACCTTTGAGCTGTCTTGTTTGGGTTTGATTCTCGACCCGACTATAAAATGCAGGATTGCATAACAAACGCAGGCAGTGCATAATATCACAAATTGCATCGTTCTTCGGATGGATGTCAGGCCGGTTGACCCGTCTTCTGGCATTAGTGGACATTACGGATCCCACGATGTCTTTCGCGTAGAGCAAGCAAGTTATCACCATCATCCAGACCAAACTCCCAAATTTCTGCACTGACTTCCGCTGGGAATGCAAAGGCAAAACCACAAAGCGCAATTCTTGCTGTGAGACTGCTTAACGCTTTGATGCTTGTGGTCCTCAAAGGATTAAGCAGCACTGAACCTTCCTTCAGACAGAACACCAGAGAGAGATCAAAGATCCTATCGTGTGTTTCAATGAAGAGTAGGTGAGTTGTCACCACACCCTCCTGGGAAACTTCCAAAAAGCTCTACCCTCACCCCCAAGGGAGCAGCACGGCTGCACCCCCTGACAGTGATACTTTTTACGGGAGAAGGAGAAGAACAAAAGTCAATTTATAAACTGCTTTAGTTATAAATCATAAAATATCTCAACAAAACCTTCTTTGGACTTGCCATTAGCTTCTACTTCTTCATATAGTGTAATTCAAACATCATCATAATATTCTTGATCCTTTCAAACCCTTCTCATTTGCTAAAGAATATTTCCTCTCCTATTCCTTGATTTGTTCTATAATGGAATAGCAAATATATGATTATTACAATTTTTTGCAAAATTTGTCTTCTATTCGATTTTCTTTTCCAGTTTTCTCAGACTTGTACATACATTGATTGCAAGACAGGCACATGGAGAGATAACACTTAATTTATTTTTACATTAATTACAAATAAACTAGGAGAATTGGCTTAGCAATTAAGGTTGCTGGTTTGGGACCTCAGGGTCCTGAGTTTGAGACCCCATTGACTGTTGACTTAACACCATGTGCGGTTGACTCAGTCTTTCATCCCTCTGAGGTTGGTGAAATGAGTACCAATGTACTGGGGTAATAACCATTTGGGGTGACCTGTGTCAGAGTGGTGACCCTCCAGGACTGTACTCCTTGTCAATGAAACTTCCTTGGCAGCCCAAAAAGCTTTAAAGCATGAAAGGAATGGTATTATTAGTATTATTAAACGAGGAGATAATGGACAAATCAACACAGCAGGTGGCATTTGAACCTAGGATCTTAAAACAAGTATAGTTCTGTATAAAGATTGAACTACCAAACAGGCCAGGGCATTACTTGCTTCTTTATGTGTATGCCTCATATCCATAAGTACACTTTTTCCTCTTTGGAAATCAAGTGTAACTTTCTGCATTTATTTTACATTCATTGCTATATAAAGCCTTTCATTTTTGACCTTTGTTTAAAATATAATTAAGAATCCATTGCTTCTGTCTAATCCTTTCGTTTCATCCCAAAAAAAATTCCTGCATGCACTGACGAAACCTTCCCACTCCAATCCTCCATGATACCCTCTCAAATTCCTTTGTCTCACTTCACACTTGTATCCAAGCTGTAAAAGTAGGTTTTATCTGGCATGACGTTTTGTCAAGTTTCGGCATATTTTGATGGATTTTATTGGTGGAGAACTAAGCTTCAATGCTGCCTTGCTCCCACACTTGATTTGTATAGTCGTTGTTCTATAGGTTGGGATATGAGTGTAAACTATGCTTCTGTGCTTTGATAGCAGTAAGCAGCACCCTAGTTGTGAATGAGACTGTTCCCCTTGGGTATCAGATGAGGGCGCTGCATTCTCATACTGGCCATGGGGGATGATGTGTGTCGTTTTTTTGTAGATACTGAATCGTATCACTGTTTCTACAGAAGCATCTGAGCTCCAAGCCATACTTTAACATGAAGGCACATTAGAGCTCTCTCAAACCATGTACGTAAAAGACACCTTTAGTGTTGGCTGTGTACTCCAATATTCTTTTCACTTCCAACTGAATTTAAAAACCTGAGCTCAAGTGAAATTTCCATTATTTCCTCAACATTTCGATATCACCTCCATTTTTCCACAACTCAAGTTCAACTTCAGCCATTTACTCTTAAGCTGTCATCATCATCATCGATGTAACATGCTCTTTAAAGAACATTGGTACTGCTGAGACGATCTCTTGGTAATGCTTATGCCGTTATACTGGGTGGTTTGCCGTTTCCTTCCTAGCAGTCATTCAGGGAAGGAATTTTGATTAGTTGGGGGTGTTGGCAGTAACTCACCTCCTCCTCTGTGAAAGACCCCTTCAGATCTTTAACGTCCATCAATGCTCAGTGCTGGCAGATGGTCCTCTGTGTTAAACATCCTTCCGATGAACGGCACACACATCGATGTCGCGCCCTCCATGCGAAACACCTTGGCAACATTTTATAACTGGGTCAAAATTCGAACCCATGATAAACAGCTAAGACTGAGTGTGCATACCTTTAAGCTATCCTTCCAACCCAAAACTAACTTTATACCTTAATCATTATAGTTTCAGAAAAAATAGTCACATGGAAAGTCCAGGCCACAATAAAATGTAAACTTAGTTGAACCAAAGATTTATGGGAGTTGTACACATGCCACAAGAGCGTATTCACATGGCATTAAAATTAATACATTTCTGTACGTTTGAGGTATTTTCGGGAAATGTTGGACAGACTATGACTGATTCCCACCGTATTCTAAAATGCAGGGAAATTACGGTTTGATTCAGGAGCCTGGAATGCATGCCTCTGGAGAACTCTAATGGCCAGATTTTTAGTCCAGAAAGCCAGGATCATGTTTAACCCCACAGGTGAAGAAAGAGACAAGCAGGTTTGTATTGCTTATACAGCCCTCATAAGTGTTGAAACTCTCAACATTCTTGTTTTCTTCTGGATCGTTTGTCCTTCATACAGTGCCACCAGCTGTGGCTTGAACTGGCTGGCATCATTCTCCTCGGCTCTTTTCAAACCCCACATTCATCAATACTACTGTATTGATGAATGGAAAGTAATACTACTGTATTGATGAATGGAAAGTTTTAAAGGAGCTAATTTTTGAGATTTATTATTAAATATAAAGTTCTGTCTGGATATGAATTAAATTTTCTGAAGATTCTTCCACGTGTGAATAAACCATTGCAGGTACAAAGAAGAATAAATTCCACCCTTGCCAGCAAAGGTGAAAATCAGTGTATATGATGGCTTCTCCTCAAAGACTCCTTTCTTCGCATGAAAAGGCTTTTGAGAACAGTGAAGCAGGACCGTAACTTTGGCCTTGTACGATGATGGGTTTGACTTGAAGTACCTGCCTCAAAAGGCCACTTTGTCCATTATGGCAGAAAATATAGGAGTTGCTGTATGTATTCAACTTCATTGCATCAATAATAACTTCATGTTTTAGTGAAATGATGTTATTTTTAAGTTAAATGCATGCACACATGCATACTTGCCTTCTCTACACAATGTATTCGTATTCTCAGCTGCATTTGTTTGTGAATGCAAGATGTTGGACATGATTAGTCCAACCATCCCAGGTGGTTTCTACAGCAGTTCCAGTTTAAGCAGGAGCTTTTCCAACAGAAATAGCTGATACAAGTGTATAAAATGTACCTCCAGTGGCCCTTCTGCCTTGCTCTGGCAAAATGTTTTACTTGTGGTTGAGGAAATAGTCTCCCATCAGTGCTCTTTTGTACGCACTTCAGAGTTTCCACAATATTGCGCAGAGAAGACTGTGTACAAATTACTTTTTTAATGATAAAAAAGATTGGATGTGTTTCCACGTGATAGATGAGGTGCCATCAATTTTTATTATGTATCCACCACAGCAGATGAGTGGAGAGGCAAAACTAAGAAAATTAAAATTGTGAAAAGGAGGAGAGAGCAGGATTCTACAGAAGAGGGAGAATGTAGTGGAGTCCAGTGTAGGAGGATTTGGGAGAAAATTGAAGCACATCGAGGAGGATTTGGGAGAAAATTGAAGCACATCGAGGAGGATATTGGAGTACAGGGAGGGAATGCAAGGAGAATGGCACATAGAAGTTGGGATGGGGAAAAAAGTCACTCCATTTGCATACGTAGTAAAAAGATTGCCCTGATTGATGTTGGGTCACCTTAAAAAATGTAGTTACCATGTAGGACTTGAGTCTTTTTTGCCATAAAGTTTTTTTTTTTTATGGAGCAAAATTGAACAAATTACAATGCTGTTGCTTACGCTATCTCAAGCTATATGGCATAGCTGACTCCATCTTTAAAGTGTCAGCTGTTGCTTACTCTTTGTCAACGTCTCTTACTGATTTCATCTCAGTGTGTTTTTGCTTACTCTATCTTGAGGTGTTAGCTCTTACTGCATATCAAGGTGTTTGTTGTAGTTTATTCCATCTATAAAGTATTACTGTTGCTTCTTCCATCTCCAGTTGTATACTTTAAGTTTTAACTTACTCAATCTCAAAGTATAGGTGGTTGATTTTCTGGATTTTGAAGTAAATTGCACTGATTGCTATCCCAAGTAATGCAGGTCCATGTAGAAAGATTATAAGAAACAAGAAGTAAAGGCTTGGCTGTATGAACCTGAAATAGCTGAAAAGATGGGGTGGGTAGAGACTAACATGGCAAGTCATGCAAGACTGTGAGACTTCATTCCTTTCTATCCCATTTTTTGTACATATGAGTAAATGCTTTTTCTTCAAGCCTGATATCCATGCAGCTGTGCTTGATATTGTTACGGATTTTCCGGCTGAATCCTGAGGGGCACTCGGACCTGCTTCCAGACCTTTGACCCTGAAGCCGACAAGCCGCAGATAATTCTTTGGCATGACAGGTTGCTAAGCAATCATGGACGCCATCTGAGATGATTAACTTCGGTAGGGTCCTCATGTCCAATTCTCACGTTACCTTTACAGCAAATTGATCCTCCCAGATAGAGAACCATGCTCTCACCGCCCCACTCCATAAATCAAGAATGGCCGAGCGAAACTGTAAGTGGGATGTCGGCTAGTCTATGACTGCAGTGAAACTGCAGGGGAAAACTCCCATACACTATTTCTACACTAGTGTTTAACCAATGGAGAAAGAGACAATCGGGCAGGTTGGAAACGAATGGTCATGTTAACAAATAAGCACGTAAACCCCACAAATAAGCACATACATACAAGCAAGACAGTGTTACAAAAGAACATCTTACCCTTAAACATGTAAGCCCCTTAGACAGTTAGTCACCTTATCATGAAACTATAGACATAGGCACCTCATTCACTCTAGGAAATTAGACAACTAAGAGTGATAGGTCAGGTCAGGTATGGGAGCATGTGCCGGAGCAGTGCATCGCTGTGGCCACTTTCCGCTTGTACTCCAGGAGCCTCCGTCTGGCCATCCCTCAGGCAGATACCTGGCCCATCCCCATCTCCTTGAGATGCTGATCAACGTGCTGCAATCACGAGGCATGTAGTTGGCCCATTGGCCTCCTCCACTCATGAGGCTTCCTCGCGAAGAGAATCTGGTGAGCACGATCAGTGTCCAAAAAATGAGCCACATGTCCATACAGCCGGAGCTGATGCTCACGGACTATGCAGGTAACAAATCTCGTTTGAGTCTCTCTCAGCAACCGCTCGTTGGACACAAAGTCTGACCAGCGATAGCCAAGGATTCTCCGAAGAGACCTGGTACAAGAGTGATAGACAGAGAGATAAATAAGGAGGGGCTTATTGGCGACCACTCGCTCACCTGACATAAGCCTGTGGGCTTAGGTTAGTCCCAACGTGAAAAGGGAAGGGGAGGGAAAGAGAAGAGAAGGAGATGGTGTGATGCGCCATGTGGGGAGAGATGCAGGTGAATGCTTCGTATTGACGTAATGTGATAGAGGAAATCATGAATGTGAATCAATAACCCAGTTTTGAATGGGTCGAGGGTGAAACCATTGATTGCTCTTGTGTTTTCCAAGTGAACTATTAAAAATAGGGACAGAAAGCGAAGATCATGTACGTCAATGTGTGTTCGCCGGTACGTCCAGGGAAAGAGCTCTGTCGCTCGTCTGCACTCGCTCCGTGGCTAGCTGGATTGCTCCCAGCAGAGCCAGTCTACACACAGGCTCGCATTCACCAGCTTGTTCCTCCAAGACTCTGTCTGGCTCTCATTATTCCCTGGATGCACATGACTGAGTCCTTGGCTGCCTGGACTTATAAAGCCCTTCGAGGGGCGTGGTGTGGGGACCGAGCACTGCTTGTTACTGACGGGTACTACCTTCTAATTGGAGTGCTGCTGTTGTCAGGCTGTGCTCATTGGTTTGTTAGTGCAGGCATAGCACAGGACCAAGCAGAACCCCATGCACTTTGATGCAAGTGCCACGCAGGACTGAATGGCACCCGAGCGCTTTGATGGAAGTGCCGCGCAGTACCGAATGGCACCCAAGCGCTTTGATGCAGGTGATTGGTAACGCGTGTTTTGTAGGTGTAATGTTGATTTTGTAAAGCATGTTTTTTGTGTGTATGGATGCACTGTAAAGACGTTTGGAGAAGGAGGGAGAGATTAAGTGAGATGGGGAGAGAGATAAAAAGATAGAGTTGCAAAAGGGGAGTTCTAATCTGAGACACAAACACAACACATTTCCCTGCCCACTGATATTAGGGGAGAAGTAATCCAACAAAACAAAATACTACCAAAAATTCTAAACTCCAGGGTTCCTTTTATGTGTTGCATGTAACTCCCCAGGGTCTTCCAAAACTGCAACAACATTATTGACACACACTATTGCATTGAGCCAATTTGTTGACTCCGTTCTTCAATATCTCACATCATTCTTCCACGCTACTTTTAGAAAATAGCATTACATTCCTGAAGTTATGTATTATCATGTGTACGACCGCCACCCACAACCATAAGCAATCAGGTGGAAACCGCTGTAAATTAATATCCCATAGATAGCCAGCTTGATTTGGACGGTGCATCGCCTGAGCGGTAGTTGCAACAAGCCTCAAGTCTCACATATTCTAATATGCATGACTAACCAAACAAAGGAATATTGCCCCAATTGCCGAAGAGGTCAGAGAACACTTTATCCCATGCAGTGTTCAGGTATGTACTTCAATTTAAGTAAAATATTGATTTTGAAGATCGCTAAAAAAAATTCAGAAGTTTCGTGCTATTGAAGAAGCCTTATAGATCACTCTTGTACACCATCTTATTTAACATGTCCAAGTACTGCTAAATGGAAGGGTTTTGAAAGTGCAAAGAAAGTGATTTGTGTTCAAGTATATATGTCAATTGAAATAAAATAAAGATTGTAAAAGTCATAAAAATAAATAAATTCCGGAATTTACCACCATTTTCCCGCCATTGACAAAGTGTCGATTGCACTATCCTATCTACCATGTCATATTAGTTACTCATGTCTGTTGAATGTGCCCTTTATAACATCCTTAAAAACATGTCAACTGTTTGGAATGATTTTCAATGTTGTTTTACTGCCAGGCAGGCAGATGGAGTAAAAAAAAAAAAAACCCAAATTATCTCACTCCTCTCTGCGCATGTTCGATCGGGACAAATTCAGAGACAAAATACTGTAAAATGGCAGGTTTGTTTTCCGATTCATGTTCCAATTTATGTTCAAAATATACAACATTCAATTTAAATACTGTTGTGGGCCGGGGGTCGGTGCCGAGAATGACCACAAGGTGGGGAAAGCTTGCGTCGTCTCCCACCAAACTCCCCGGAATTCTGGCTATCGCACGGATAACTCCGCGAGCCGGCGGGTCGTCCAACCGACCGTGGACGCCAATACCTCAACCGTGTAGCATAGGGTCTATTTGTCTATAACCAATTTACCTAATTAACTACGCAATTTCGACTACCGGAGAAACCACACCCTCGGCACGTCTTGCTCGAACCGAGTTACTCTACCGACTGCGGTAGAGTTCCAACTACCAACTCCGGTTCGGCCTTGGTGAACACACCTCGCTGTCTGCCTCTGATTGGACAGGTCCTACGGCCCACATTTCCGGGGCGGGGCCTTGGCCCCTGCCGGGAAACCCTAGCCACTCCTCCACGTGGGCCCACACTTGACGAGTAACAGTATCAAACCTGCAATGGCCCCTGCCGGGAAACCCCAGCCAGTCTTCCACGCGGGTTCATACTTGACGAGTAACAGTATCAATGTTGGATAGGCCGTCGTGCAAGAGTTACAACGTTTGTAGAAGGAACGTTGGTGGAAGCGGCAAGGACCGGCTGCAAGACCCTGCCTTGGCAAGTCAGAGTACTTGTAGACAGCGGGTGGGTAGTGGATCGTGATGGGGATTGGAATGGTTGTTGGTTATTTGTTGGAGGGTTCGTTGGATGTAAAGATTTAATAACCTAACTAAAAAGAAATCGCAACGCACGCCTTTGATTCTCCCACTAGAGAAAAGGAAAGGAATCTGACTACACACATACTTGACGACATAACTGACTTTTGGGACATCTGTATGTTAAATGGTTATGGTTTCCAGATCCGGAACAATACGTGGTTCCTCGTTCCGAAACTGATGTTTGCATACAGATGGACAGACATGAACCAATTTCTTTACTCTGCTTTTTACTTCACGTACGCAGTGTAAATATCCCTCCAGGGGTTTCCAATTAACCAAATTGTTGATACAGGAAAGATGCCGGGAACAGACATGCACATGTGGCTGAAGAAATATAAATATTTCATGAAGGCATGGGACAGAATGAATATGGAATTCTGGATGAAAAGACATGACACAATAAACACGATTATTTATACAGAACAAATAAAATAACCCCCCAAAAGCACCAAATACACACTTGCAATCATACACACAGAAGCGAGCACGTATGAAAATAACAGGGAGGCAGGTGAATGCAGTGCAGTGCACTGCAGACAGGCAGGAATGTAATCTACAGTACCACAAGCAGGCACAGGTAGGCTGCAGAAGAAACAAGAGAGGCTGCCAGCATCCCACAGGTGAGATGAGAGAATGGCCTAGATTGCTACCTTTCTTGGCTGGCCCCCTCTTTTCCCATTAGCATTGACATCAGCTCTTGCTGGGCCCTGGCCAATGGTGTGATGGCCTCGCAAGTGGAAAAACTGTCAGCCAACAGATAGCGCCGATGTTGCCAAGCATCATTGTCTGTCATGAACCATCTTGCTCACTGCCAATCAGGGACAGGAATGCTGGAGGATTCTCTCCCACCCAAGAGATGTCAGAGGGATGGCGTTTCTTCCTCCTCCCCTATGATGCATAAGGAGGAGATATGTCTGAGGAGGTACAAGACAACAACAACTGCAACTCTCACTCATTCAATGTGAGACTCACACATTTAATCCTTTTCTCTAGTTCTCATGCAGAACAATGATTCCCTCACAAATTCAAAGCAAATATCAAGAACAGATATATACAAGGTGTGTTCAAAAAGTATCCGACCTTTGTTCATAAAAAATACTCGTATCCAGATACAACAAACTTACACTAATCTCCTTCAAAGTAGTCCCCTTGGGCTGCCACACACTTCTCCCAACGGTTCTGCCACTGTCGGAAGCAGCGCTGGAATGCCTCTTTTGGGATGGTGCGCAGCTGGTCCGTCAAATTCCGCATGATGTCTTCTCTGGACTGAAATCTGGTCCCTTTCAGGGGCATTTTCAGCTTGGGGAAAAGCCAGAAGTCACACGGAGCCATGTCGGGAGAGTAAGGAGTCTGACGAAGCACAGGTGTGTTGTGTTTGGCCAGGAAACTTTGTATCAAATGTGAAGAATAGGCGGGTGCGTTATCATGATGGAGCTGCCAATTGACCGCTGCCCACAGGTCCGGCCGTTTGCGTCGCACAGCATCACGAAGGCGACGCAGTACCTCTTGGTAGTACTCTTTGCTGATGGTTGTGCCGTGTGGTGCGTACTCGTGATGAACCACGCCACTGGAGTCAAAGAAGACGGTCAGCATGACTGACATTGCTGCGGACCTTCCTTGCTTTTTTTGGCCTCGGGGATGTTGGATGCTTCCATTGTGATGACTGGAACTTGGTTTCTGGGTCGTACCCATAAACCCAGGTCTCATCGCCAGTGATCAATGTGTTGAAGAAGTTGGGATCACTGTTCACAGTCTCCAGCATGTCCTGTGCGATCTCCAAACGGAGTTGCTTCTGCTCGATCATTAGCAGCTTTGGCACGAACTTCGCTGAGATTCTCCTTCAGCCCAAATCCTCAGTCACAATGGAATGAACGGATCCAATGCTGACACCCACCTCGTCTGCAAGTTCTCTGATCGTGATTCGACGATCCTGCATCAGCAGGGTCCTCACTTGGTCAATGATGATCTCACAGCTTGGATGTTGAGGGCCTACCAGAACGTGCTTCACTTTCCACTGATGTGCGACCATCTTTGAAGCGGTTGTACCACTCTTTTATCTGTGTGGTACCCATTGCTTCGTTCCCGAAGGCCTGTTGAATCTTGCGGATCGTTTCCACTTGGGAATCACCAAGCTTTACACAAAATTTGATGCAGTAGCGTTGTTCAAGTTTTTCCGCCATTTTGTCAAAAACGAAAATCCGACGGCGCTCACTTACACTTCCTCACTCATCGGCGGTCTGTCGGCGACTGACAGCTTCTGCAGGCGGGAAAATATTCACACATACGAATTAGGATCGCCTACATACGTGCACCAAACCACGCATCTCTAGCTTCATTTGTTTACACACGAACAATTAAGGTTGGATACTTTTTGAACACACCTCGTATACGTATATATATATATATATATATATATATATATATATATATATATATATATATATATATATATATATATATATATATATATATTAGGGTGTTTCACTCATGGTGGTAAAAAAATGAAATTTGTTGAAAATTGTCAGAAGGGGTGTCCCCTTGTTTCTTATGACCCATAAATATTTTAGGCAAATATTTGGTTTGATTCATCAATATTTACTGGTCCCACAGTTGGACAAGATTCCACATTTCAAGTGAAACTTCTAAAAAAATCAAATGGAGGCGAAGACAAAAAATTGCAACGAACGTTTATTGAACTGAAAATTAACAAAAAAATTTATGAAAAAGAAATGTAGAACAATTATGCAAGTAGAGCAGGGCAATCAAATCGTTGGGCTCAAGGAGCAGGAGGGAACTTAGCAATCACTCCAGCCTTTGTTCTCTTGACGGTCTTGCGGTCATGATGAACAACTTTGAGGAGGAACTGCTTCTGCTGCTCGTCTTTGGTTCGGGCTTGGAGTTTTTGTATCAGTGCCACTCCTCTCTCTGCTGCATCATTGGTGACCTGCAGGCCTCGGACGGTGGCTCGAGTTCGTGGATCTTGCAAAACATCTTCCACGTTATGGGTAGTGACCATCCTCCCAGCAAAGATCCCAATGGCCTCTTGTGTTCGCCCTGTTACCAATTTGGAAAGACCGTCAGGGAGAGTGAAGTTCTTCTTTTCAAGTCTCTTGAGTGCTTTCGAGGTTGCTGGATGGCTTAGGTTCTTGACCATGGCCGCCCGGTCATCGCGAGACACTCGTTCGTCGAAGAAGGCTAGGGCCACTCCTTGCTCTGAGAGGTACCAGAGGTGCCTTTGGAGGGCCTTCTCTGCCGTTGACCCGACTTCTCTATCCACAAACACCTGGAGAATCGCCAAGAACTCCAGGTCATTCTTCGGTGCACAGTTTGGGACAGCTGCCTCATGCCAGAATCTGACGTAAATGAGACTGACGAAACGGGCCAGTCGTCGGACTCCGCATTTTTCCGAACTCGTCAGCTCCAGTTGTTGCAAAAACAGGGCAATCTTCAGGATATAAATAGCCTTTGCCATCCATCTCGCCTGATGGTAGACTCCAGGGGCCCTAAATCGAGGCAGATCTCCGCTCCATCCTCCTAGGTCGAGAAGAAAGAGCTGAAGGAGTTCGAGATAGTCCTCTTTTGGGTGGGCTGCATCATGGATGACTCTCCTGAGAAAGTCTATCATCTTCAGCCTTTGTAATTCGCTCCACTCATCCAGGGGTTGTTCGTCGCTGAGGGTACCGGCAGATGTCTTGTCCAAGACGTCCCATTTTCCTCGGAATCGTTTGAAGAGGGGAATGTCGGGACCTGGGGGAGAGCCGAAGAGGAGTTCATAGGTGTTCTTCAGTACCACCTCGTGAATGTGATGTCGTCATGCCACCCAAAGAAGAGGTCTTCCAAGGGACTGTTCAATTATGGTGCAGGCTCCGCTAATCATGCCACTGTTGGACGCAGTCGTATCAAATGAGAGACCGATGATCTTGTCAGCAATCTGATACGTGTCCAGCAGCCGAAGAACGGTATCTGCTATCGACATATCGGTATTGCTATCGACATCGATATGCAATTATCGACATAGCTGACTAAGGGAACCTGTATGTTGTGTGCAATTGAATTCCAAATTCGTAACAATATTTAAAAGTTCATGATAGACGCTCACAAAAGGCACCGTACATGTGCTCAGTATTTAAGGAGATCCGGATCTTGTCTATACAAGAGCTGAGGCCAAGAGATTAAGGTTTTGTCTTCACAAAAAGAAGAACAAGAAGAAGATGAACAACGCCGAGCTCTCTATGAGCAGTGTTCGCTACGCGAGACGCTGCGAAAAACGTCAACATACCATTCAAAAGTGTGCTACCTGTTAACACGGCCCCATTTCGCTAAGATTTTGCATGAAGCACTTTTTATAGGAAAGGTTCAAAGGCAAACTTGTGCTGATAAAATTATTGCACTTCAGAAAAAATGAAACACCCTAATATATTGTTGCGAATTCGCACCCGCCGGCGTGCGAACGGCCACGTAACTCGAATCGCGGCATGTCGCCCACCCGACAGACAATTCTGTCGTGACCCTCTCGGACTAACGCCGGGAGCTAGTCACGGGTGGGCCTTTCGGCCTCACCACGATCGTGCCAATCGGCCCCCCGCGTGGGATAGGGTTGTTCGCCAAACTCGACCTAAGTACCCACGCGGAGGGTAGACCGGGCGATCGCACCTCGCCGCAGGTCGACTCCGGACACGGGCCACTTAAGCGACCCGTTCCGTACTATCGGGATAACCAAGTGGTGTTATCGTTGGCCTCAAAGGTTCCGATTAATTATATCAGGCGTATTAAGCCCACTATCAACCCTTTACATGAAGCAAGATGGAGATTCAATTAAAGAAAAGACGAAGCGAAACGGGAAAACAGTTCAACATGAGGCACATTTATTCCGCGGCACACGGAGAGCACACATATACAATTACAACAATTATGCACCAAAAGCAGATGTAACAAAAGAAACACAACAATGCAGATCTACAACCGACTACGCGAGCACACGGCAACACTTACACAGTTCTACTTTAAAGACGGCGCCAACAACACATTTTCTCAAAAGCAAAAGAAAAGGGCCACCCTCAAAGACAAGGGGGCAGACGGGGCCTGTGGGCCGCGAGACCGGGTGGATCCTACCCGTGTCTTTGTGATGAGCCGCAAATGTGGCGGCGTGGCGGTGCCCCGACTCCGCGCTCCTTCGCGGGTTTCGTTGGTGCTGCTTGGAGTGGGGTGGGAACGGGGCCCCCTTTTCGCACTATCTCAGCGCGGGGGGGAAAAAGGGGGGAATTGTTTATGCTCTGGGGAAAGAGGATAGCTGGCTTGCTTGGGTCCCGCGACGAGCGACTCCACTGCGAGCTCGTCGCCGATCGCCATCTTCCTTGCCTCGGACCCGAGCTATCCGGTCCCCTCCGCAATTCTCCTCAGCCGACTGCAGCAATCACCTCGACCGCGCTCCAGGCTTCCTCTCTCTGCAGCTCCCCGACAGACTCCGAACCCCGACAGACTGCCACTCTCCAGACCCGACTTGACTCACGGCTCCACAGACTGCTCCTCTCCAGACCCGACTTGACTGCCTCGACCACACTCTGCCGCTGCCACACTCTGCTCTCCAAAATTGACTAAATTCGCACCGCGCTCGGCGCTTTATAGTCTGGCAGGGGAACCCATATGCAAATTTCTGGATCAGAACGAGCTCGAGGGTGGAGCCACGCTCGCCTATTGGACGGAGGAAAAAGGGGCGTGAGTCTCCCCTGATCCGAGAATTTGCATATCCCGATTCCACACTGACGCGCCTGGAGGCAGGGCCAAACCGCCCCGCGCTTGCTGATTGGACGGATCAGAAGTGGGCGTGTATCATTCCTGATTCGAATTCTCCTCGGAAAGGCCGCACTTTGCACCCGCGGCTCGCGCACGTCCCGCACGAGGCCAGGACAGCCTGACGCTCGGTGCCCACAAGCGGTGCGGGAATGGCGGCAGAAGGAGAGGCGAAGGTGGTGGAGGGTTTAAAGTGGTGGTCCATGGCCATGGCGACGTTTGGAATGGCGGTGATGCGATGTTTGCGGGAGCGAGTTGTGAAGGTAAAGGTCGTGGCTGTTGGCGTTGTTGTTGTTGTGAAGCGGCGTTGCGGTTGGTAGTTGTTGTGTGATGGCGGTTGAGACGTGGTTGGTTCAAAATAAAGATAGAACAGAAAAACGACTATATCAAAGGGTCGCAGCCCGAATGAACACATTTATTCCCTCTAAACAACGGGTTTGGGGCTAACTACACATGTACTTACAGAGATATCTCACCTACGGGACCTGAATGGTGCTTTGCGAATTTCCTCAACCGTAACAATTTTTTATATATATATATATATATATATATATATATATATATATATATATATATATATATATATATATCCATCCATTAGGACCATACTCTGTGCAGAGCGTTGGTGCCGCCGAAGCAGTCTCCTTGGCTATTGGGAACAATCCTGGACGGGTCGCCACTCCGACACAGTATACCAGCATGCTGGCACTCATTTTGCCGACCTCGGAAGGATGACAGGCAGAGTCAACCCCACCTGGTGTTAATTCAACAGCTGAGCGGGATTTGAACTCAGGACCCTAGGATCCCAAGCCCACTACCTTAACCATTAAGCCAACACCAGGCACATATATATATATATATATATATATATATATATATATATATATATATATATATATATATATATATATATATATATATATATATATATATATATATATATATATATATATATATATATATATATATATATATATATTAAAGAAGTGGTCACAATGGACACAGCTCATGATAAGACAGAATGCTTGAATCATGTCTTGACCGTAAAGGCTCAGGTTCCCATTCTCTCTCTTCCTGTTACATTTCTCCATCCCCTTACAGTTATCGACCTGGATTAGGTGAGCTTCTCACCTATAAATTTTGGAAAGTATCTGCATAATGTTTTCTCATCATCAGTAACATCAACAAATCATCCCAATGGCATCAGTGCATTCATTGTCAAAATCTGTACATTTCAGCTGACTGCTCCTCTTTCACTGCATTCTGCAGATCCTTCTTAGAGGGTCACCATCCCTCATTGTGGAAGGTAGATTATGTCATTCCTATCTGAAAGAAGGATGCAAAGATAGATCTTCTGAACTCCAGACCTGTCCCCCTTCTTACTTACTCTATAACCAGAAAGACAATGGAATCTATAATATCAGTTGACCTCAAGGTTTATCTTCTCCAACTGTTTAAAATCACATCAATTTGGCTTCTGTCCTGGCCACTCCACCCTGTATATGCTCCTCCTGCTAAGTCAGCAATGGGCAGATGCATTGAATCTCAAGTAAGAGGTTAGACCAGTCTCATTGGGTATCTCCAGGTATTTGACACCATCTGGCATCCAGCCCTAGTAACTAAACTTTCTTCGAAATTGCATCCGGGGTTTGCTTCTTGACCGTCTGGTGGATTATGTTCATGCTTTTAAAAATGCATACCACTCAATGGCATCCTATTTCCTGCCATAGCCTTGGATGCTGACGTCTCTCAAGGCAGTGTCCTGGAACCTATCCCCATCTTGTTCAATGCCTTCAAGTCCCACACACTCATGATATCTCCACATAAAGACAATATAGCTAACGCTACAGCTTATTTCTGCACTCAACCTCTGGCAGAGGTGCATTGTTTGGAGGTACTTGGGCTAATAATCTGCCATGGCTTTCCCTTGAGCCAATCACATATCCAAGCTGGCCTCAGGACTCATAGCATCTCCAGAGCTAAGTCATTTATTGGGTGTCCTCAGATTTTAATAGTACACAACACTTTCCTCTGCAGTGCCAAGGAGTGTAGCACTTCTCTGTTTGCTGGCACAGCTATATCGCACCTATGCCCAGGGGAGCACTGAAATGCAAGGCCCTAGTTTTGAGTAATTGGAGTGACTCAGCAGGATTTTGAGTTGCAGGGCTTTCTCCTTTCACACCACAAACAGGTTTGTGGTCTCACATGTTTTTTCCAACTATTATGTAGTCTTGCCACAACTGCCTTTGCAGCCATTCATCCCTCTTCAGCCCCACCATGTCATACTCGTTTAGTCAGCAATCCATATGTCATTGCTATCCCCAAATACACCGATGAGCCAAAACATTATGACCACTGACAGGTGAAGTGAATAACATTATCTTGTTACAATGGCACCTGTCAAGGGGTGGGATGTATTAGGCAGCAAGTGAACAGTCAGTTCTTGAAGTTGATCTGTTGGATGCAGGAGAAATGGGCAGGAGTAAAGACCTGAGTGACTTTGACAAGGGCCACATTGTCATGGCCAGACGACTGGGTCAGAGCACCTCTGAAACGGCAAGGCTTATGGGGTGCTCCTGGTCAGCAGTGGAGAATACTGACTGATAGTGGTCCGAGGAGGGACAAACCACAAACCGGCGACAGGGGGTGGCTGCCCAAGGCTCATCGATGTGCGAGGGCAATGAAGGCTATCCCATCTGGTCCGAACCAACAGGTCTACTGTGGCATAAGTCACAGAAAATTTTAATTGTGGTCACGGGAGGAATGTGTCACAATCCACAGTGCATCGCATCCTGCTGCGTATGGCGCTGCGTAGCTGCAGACTGGTCAGAGTGCCCATGACGACCCCTGCCCACCGTCGAAAACGCCTACAATGGGCACGCAAGCGTCGGTACTGGACCTTGGAGCAGTGGAAGATAAGAAGGTCGCCTAGTCCGATGAGTCCCGTTTTCTTTTAGATCATGTAGATGGCGTGTACGTGTGTGCCTTTTTCCTGGGGAAGTGATGGCTCCAGGATGCACTGTGGGAAGACGACAAGCCGGTGGAGGGAGTGTGATGCTCTGGGCAATGTTCTGCTGGGAAACCCTGGGTCCGGCCATTCATGTGGACGTCAATTTGACACGTGTCACCTGCCTAAACATTGTTGCAGACCAGGTACACCCCTTCATTGAAATGGTATTCCCTGATGGCAGTGGCCTCTTTCAGCAGGATAATGCACCCTGCCACACTGCACACATTGTTCTGGAATGATTTGAGGAACATGACGAAGTGTTCACGGTGTTGTCCTGGCCTCCAAATTCTCCAGATCTCAATCCGATTGAGCATCTGTGGGATGTGCTGGACCGACAAGTCCGATCCACGGTGGCTCCACCTCACAACTTACAGGACTTGAAGGATCTGCTGCGAATGTTTTGGTGCCAGATACCACAGGACACCTTCAGCGGTCTTGTAGAGTCCATGCCTCGGCGGGTCGGCACTGTTTTGGCGGCACACCAAGGACCAACAACATATTAGGCAGGTAGTCATAATGTTTTGGCTCATCGGTGTTTAGGCTGACTACTCATCTCCACTTTTTTGTTCTTCTTCTGATTGTCTATCCATTTATGTTCTTCCCTCCACTACTTTAAGATGGTGATCCGTTTCCATATCGGCATCCTCTAGTTCTATTCCTGATCATTTCATTTTCTCATTGGCGTTCATCTCCAGCTGAGTTGTAGTTTTCCACATTCAACCTATTCGTCAGCTTTTCCTTTCTCTCTGCAAGATCGAGTCCACTTAGCCCCTTCATTCACTTTTTATGTTTGGATGTTAGTTTTAGGATGTTCCTTGCCAAATTCTCCCCTCTTTCTCTGCCAATTTCCTTCTGTTTCATTGTTGATAAATCAACCTCCCCCCCTCTGTTATCAGCTGTTAGGGGATAAGTTAGGGATAAGTTAGGGATAACTTGCCTAAATCTCTACAAAAACATGAATAAGTCTCTTCTATATGCTAAGCAATTGTTTGGACATGTGTCTTAAGTCTTGTGAATGCATTTAAAGACCTTGGATAGCTCATTTGATAGAGATATCAGACCTTTAATCTGAGGGTCCTAAGTTGAAGTTCCAATTTGGGTGTTATTTTTATTTTTCTCTCAGACTCTGTGGCATCATGGTGAAAGCATCCACTCCACGAGAGTCTTGGAATTCGGTGGTTAGAATCCTGGGTGAGTCATAACAAAGACTTTAAGAATGTTAAGTGCTGCTTCCTAGCTTGATGCTCAGCATGAAAAAAGGATAGGGCCCAGACAACCATAGTGCAGGCTTGATGGACTGAATGGCCTCCTGCAATGAAGTTCCTTGTCAGGAAATATGGGACTTTCAAAATGATGTATGAATGCTCACAAAGTTCTCCAGCTTTTCCATTGTGCAGAAGCACTGTGCAGACACCCCTTTCTCTCAGGTACTTTTCCAACTCTGTTTGGATTTTTTTAGAAGCTTTGTGAGCCATTTTAAATAGCAATCCTCATCTCGCACACAATATATGTTAACATGCCTCCTTTATTCACAGACATGCACATGACTGCTGTTTCTATGAGTTTCTATGCATGCGCACCAAGCATTCTAGGGTGGATTATGTCATTTTTTAAATCTCGTATTCAAATTAAGTCCATACACTATGTGGTGGACAAGTTAGGAGATCCTTTGAGTTGCCTCTGTCCTTTTTGGGTCCCCTCCTCTCACACCCACCCATCCTGACTTGCTGGGTCTGTTTCTGTACACCTACACTTTCCACTTTATATCCAATTCCATTCCCACAAGTTCGCAATTGATGGACATCAGATTGGTTAAATTGAAAACTCTAAATTATGTAACATTCAAGTGTTCTGAAAACAAGATACTCACAATAGTCCAAGACACACCAAAAATGCAAAACAAGTGTAAAAATGCATTCATAAATGTTCTTACTAATCGCATAGGCTATTCAGTTCTTATTTACCAGACTTGGTAGCGTAATGGTTCGAGCGTCTGCTCTGAAGGCTCTGTCACACCTTGACGATTTAGCTAGCGTATGCTGACTTATGAAAAATTTGTCTAAAACACTGGCACACGTCGAATACATTAAGAGCACGCTGAAAAGCACTGCCATATGTCGTAGTACGCTGGCTTTAATTGTTGTACTTTGCGGTTGTCCTCAAATTTTAACATGCTTGAAATTTCACGCCGTATGCCAGCGTATGACTCACGTTCCGCTACGCTGGCCATAAGTTGTAGGCAGTTATGCGATCATTGACACACGTCGACACACGTTATTGTAAGTTACTCATAAGTCGAAACACGTCGAGGTAATGTTTAGCATACCCGAAACTTATTTCTAACCTATGAGTAACGTGTTGTAGGCACGTTATGCGATCGTTGACACACGTTACTTGTAAGTTACTCATAAGTCGAAACATGTCAAGGTAATGGTTAGCGTCAGTGTTCCAGACTCCCTGTTTTTTTTTTCTTCTGCGGTATGACGGTGATGTTGACACTTCGATTTCTAGTGCGGTTATAATATAATATAATTAATAGGCTGCTGCTCAACGATTTAAATCATAACTGCACTAGAAATTGAAGTGTCAACATCACCGTCATCCCGAAGAAGAAAAAAAAACCCCAAAAAACAGGGAGTCTGGAACACTGACGCTAACCATTACCTCAACGTTTTTCGACTTATGAGTAACGTACAGGTAACGTATGTCGACGTGTGTCAACGATTTAAATCATAACCATCATACCGAACTAAAAAAACCAAAAAAAAAAAAAAACAGCGAGTCTGGAACACTGACGGTAACCATTGCCTTGACGTGTTTCGACTTATGAGTAACGTACAAGTAACATATGTCGACGTGTGTCAACGATCGCGTAGCGTGCCTACAACTTATGCCAGCGTATGCGGAACGTGTGTCATACATCGAGTACGTCGAGAAATTTTCAACATGCTGAAAATTTCTCGACGTACTCGGCGTATGACGACGTATGCCAGAAAACTACGACGTATGCCAGACAACTACGACGTATGCCAGCGTGCTCTTAACGTATACACAACTTACCCATACCGTATTCGACGTGTGCCAGCGTTTTAGACACATTTTTCATTGGTCGTCATACGCTGGCTAAATCGTCAAGGTGTGACTGCGATGATGACACTTCCAATTCTCAGGCGGTTATGATTTAAATCTGCGTGCGGCAGGTTTTTAACAGGCTACGCCACGAGTTTGTCGGCGATACATGCAGCGCGCTATGTCTAAGTTAAACTATCGTTGGGCATAGGTTGTGAACGCCGACAACAGGCTTAGCATTCGTTGGTATAAGTTATCTATAAGACAACGTAACGTTCTGTGCCCATTACTAATATGTTATGCATACGGCCAACACGTTATGAATACGACCAAAACTTAAAAAAAACATCAAAATTTCAGCGTACGCCAACGTTTTACATACATTTTGAGACCTTGCCATACGCTGGCTAAAACGTCAAGGTGTGACAGCGCCTTGAGTCTGGGAAGTCGGTGTTTCAAACCCTGGTCGGGTCGTACCAAAGAGTTTAAAAATCGAACATGCTTATTCCTTGCTTGACGCTGAGCATTTAAAAAGATAGAAAGTGTACAATCAATGCTTGGAAGGTAATGGGAAACCACCCAGTGTAACCCTTATCAAGAAACTTCCTCGGCTGCACGTTTGCTCTGTGAAGAGTATGGTACATCAAATCAAAATCAAAATACTTATTTATTGAAAAATAAAAATATACTCGAGCACGTCTTGAACTCTCGTGAGTAACTCTTTTGTGGAACATTTTGAATACTTCCTCGTATTAACTATTGTGACAATTTCACACATTTATATCATGTGGAAAAAACATGAAAAATGCAAACTGCCATTGACGTTGCATTGGAATCGCCAGGTTATTTGCCTGACTATTACCTTACGAACTGTCTCGATTGATCGACACAAGTTTTGACTCGTGTGTCGATCGGTCGAGACACTTTACTTGTTGCGAAAGATATACAAGCAAAGTAAGGTAATCCTTTATCTGATGTTCCTTTGTCAAGATAAGGACCAACTATACTCTTATCCACTGTCTCTGTCATGGTACACTGATTGACAATGTCAACCTCATTATTACACTTGAGATATAAAGCATTTACATCTGGAGTGTATCTTTTTTGAATGAATAATTGCAAACAGTTACCAACTCGTACCATATTCTCAGGCAGCTACCAAACATAACTGAGAGATTACTGTCATTTTGTGCAATCTGTAACAAACTGATCATGTTGCTTCCGAAGACAGTAAAATGCATTGCTGATGTGTTTCGACAGTATATTTATTTGTTAAAAGCAAGTAAACAGAACTTTGGATACCAAGGAGGGATGGGAAAGGGACACGTGTATCGAGGCATACGTGCCTTGATTTATCATTTCACGCTGATGAGGTCAACATGAACTTTGAAAGGAAATAGAAAACAACCCTAAACTCGAAACATAAACAGATGCTGGAAACAGTCGCTAAAAGATGATGAGATTTCTTGATCTACGAAGCAAGAGGAAGGCTCTATAAAGCAAACTCACAGTACCAGGATCGCAGAAAACAAATGAAGTTGTGAATAATCAAAGGGAGGGAGAGTAAAAGGAGAAAGAAGGCTACTTGGGTAAAGCGAAATTCACATATCAAGCCAATTCAGATCAACATCATACATTCATTTCTGTAAAGAGCTCAACAGGTCACTAAACTGAACGGGTATCCTTAACCTGCCTTGCCTGAGACTTCTAGTAACAAATGCAAATAAATGATAGAAACTCAAAAACCTCAAAAGTTTTTATAAAGAAAAAACTCACGTGAAGAACACAATTATTACAATGAAGAGGACATTTGACCTCACATACCTGTGCCCTATCCACATTCTGAGATGCATGCATTATATCAATAACCTGAAATAATAATAATTTAATCAAATTTAAATGTAAGTGGAGTGAAATTTAAAAGAAACCATGGTATAGCCTTCCAAGTAATATCCAAGTGAGGATGGAAACTTTATGTCTTGAAAGAGTCTCATACCCAACTCACTCGCGTCGTACCAAGTTATATGGACCCTTTTTAGGACTTTCGTAATGTCAACCTGCCCTCGGTTTTGTAAATCCACAAACACAGGTCATACCCATGATTCTCTCGACCCAAATACGATTACCATGAAATGATTCTCCAGACCCAAAATTAATTATCATGAAAACTCACAAATAATTACCCAAGTATTTTATGTAAGGCCATGAATTTCTTCAGCTCCATATTTACCTTCTAGATTGATAATATCGGACACTGCTCTCCCTGGTACGTGACTAAAAAAAAAAATGTAAAGATTCTGTTTGGCTTTTCAAATCTGCACTGAATTCCAACCCAACACTCAAGCTCATTGTGGAGGGTTAAGGTACAATTGGAACGAGTCGCGTAGGAGGGTAGAGGATGGTGGTGGGGGTGGGAATGGAGTTGCCCACAGTTATATGAAAGAGAAGATGTGGACCGTTATTACCTTCACCGCCATCGGTGGATGGAGGTTATGTTTTCACTCCTATCTGTCTGTTTGTCTGTCTGTCTGTGAGCAAGCTATTTCAAAAAGTTGTGGATGGGTTTGGATGAAACTTGGTGGACATGGTTGCGTGCGTGATGTGGACGAATTGATGAGATTTTGGTGAAGATCTGGATCCGGATATGAAGATGAAGGTTTTTGAAATTTTCAAGTGATTCTTCACCATTGATCGGGCCAAAAACAATATGTAACACGATATGTATTTCAAAAGATGGTGAATGGATTCAGATAACTTCGTGTACAGGTTGGGTATATGACGAGGACAAATTTCTTCGATTTTAGTTCAGGTCCAAATCCATATCCGGCCTACCAGTGGGATACAAAACGTAAACCATTCAGCCTGGCGGAGATATGCGCGAGTACCGTTTTAGTTATGGGTGTTTTTGTTTGGAGGGATAAGACAAAATAGGAAGCTGGCTATAAAGCTTGACAAAAAATTCTGACTTCATTTATTTGTTTTCTTATTGACTTTTATATAAATGCAAAGGCTAAATAATAATTAGTTTCATACGTGGGGTTCCCTCTCTTGCCTTTACTCTTACCACCTCCATACCTCCTTTGCTTTCTCTCCCCCTCCTCCTTATTCTTCTTTCCAATCATCACTATATCTTTCTCAATTGTGGCTCCACCACATAATGCATACATAATGACTATACCTAATGCATCCGCCACCCTTATCTATTGGGGCAAAAGTATTGTAGGCCTACAGCAACAAGGCTGCTCTTTAGAAGTCAGGTACAGAGCCCTCCTCGTCACTCTGTGAGCAACCACATTCTTTATGTAAAACAATTTAGCTATGGGGGTGCCATGGGCTGACAGGATGGCCTACAGATATGCACACTCGCCTCGAAGCTGTCTATAGCCTCGGTTTGAATCCTGACCCAGCTATAAACTGTCATCCCAGTGTTTCACAGGCAGGGTAATTCATCAATGTGTGTGCCGTCCCTTGGATGGGCATTAAACGGGTGTTCCGTCTGTCAGCATTAGTTGGTGGACATCAAAGATCCTACGGTGTCCTTTGCGAAGAGTAAAACGAGCTATCGCCGGCACCATGAACAAATTCCAAATTCCTGCCATAACCAGCAGAAGGCATTGCATCAGCAGCACAGTTGTGCCCTCAGCCAATGATGCTACCCCACAGCCTTGTGCTGCATATGGATGAAAAAGAATGGAATGCCATCAGTAAGCAGTTTGTCTCCACAAATGCAATCAGTGCAATTTTACTTACCTAGTGACACAAGCCTTCCACTCTTAAGTCATTGCGAGCTGCATTTCATTAAAACAGGCCATTAAATCAGAGCAATTGCTACTTTCTCATGCGTTTTCTCCCCTATAAACATGCAATGTCTCATGAAAGAGTTGAACAATAGAGCGATAAATGCTAATACATTACATTGACAATGGACTGTAGAGGAACAGGCTGAGCAAGTAGCAGGAACGGCAGAGTGCAGATAGACATAATAAAGAACAGACAGATGGGATTAGTGAGAGTACAAACGATTAGCGAGTAAATTTGCACACGAGATTGCAGTGAGCTGCTACCTTGCAGTATGGGTGAAAATGGACAATTGGATAAACACAAGGAAGCATTTGCACAGATAACTGCAAATGGGGGACAAAGGAATGCAGGTAAATGGGGAAACTTGTAATTTAGGCCAACAAGAAATAAGAAAAAGTGCTTGCAAGGTTTAACCATTTAGAGTTTTATTTCACTCACCTATCAATGGTAAAATAATCGTGGGTCAGTCCAACGAGCTTTATGTGGCACAAAGATTATGCCTCAAGGCTACATAAAGGAAGCTTTAAAATGTTGAAACCAAGAGTTGTAAAGTTGTAAAGATTTGCTGTAAAAACTCCTACGATACACTTATAATCGATACGTCGGTATCAAATTGTTCATGTTGGTGGTGGGCTCAAATAGGCTATAGCGTGGACACAGCTAGAGGAGTTGACGTTTAAATGATATGTTGTTTGTTGGACGAAATCTATCCAACAATGTGTTTTCATAGTCTCCTTGCTCTTGTAAAAACTCCTCCATGAGTCATTGCAGAAAACAAAGATACAGCATATCTAAAGCTATCACACCGATTGAACTACACTCCCGAGAGATGCCTCATTAACATTCATTGGCACACTCCATATCTGTAACCCACTTGAAGGTGGGAAATTATTCTCTAAAATCTCAACGTTTCCCTCTCTCAGAGTAAGTTATTCTCTTCATGAAGAACATCGCGGTTTATTACCGACAGGCGACGGTAAATGCACAATGTTTTTCAATGTTTTACCCAAATATACAACCATAACACACGCACCTTTGCACTTATGTGAAAATGTTCAATTTATTTTTGGTGGTAGTACCTCTTTCTATATCTAGGAGAAGGTTTTAAACGTTCGAGGGTACCAGACCATTTATCTTTCAGGACACGAGACCACTCAGACAAACCAGCCGTTTATTTTGGCTCTGGACAGCGGGACCTGGAGCTCGGCCGGTTCCGTCAAGCCACAGGGCAAGAGGTCTGTTGTTCATTTGGCCTCGGTAAATATTGGTATAGAGGCTTGATAATGGCTAAGGGTAGGTTCCAGCTCAAACATCCCCTGCATATGCACACAAAGGATACAAGGTCAATGATTAATGATCAGTGTAAACATCCAGCCTTCTGCCGGAAGATTGTGCATCAATTATCAATTTGTGACGATGGCATGCTGGGGCCATGGGGTTATGGTTAGGGTTTGTCACATTGGTTATAGTTTGAGAAGATAATTTTCAGAATCTCTGCTTTGTGAATGTAGACATAAAGTCTTGCCCTGAAAAAAAAAGCTTTACCCATGTGTCATGGAACATGCTCCATTTAGTTTATTTTAAGAAAAAGAAAAACTTTTTGCAAAACCAGCATGGTAAGCTCTTTTCAAACCTGACCTAATCAACCCTATCTGCAAACTCAGATTCCATCAGAAGCTGTTCACATCATGCTGATGTAGATGTATGCTTCACTGAATAGCAGATTGGTTCATCAGTTAATGCTTAGTTAGATATGGCCGTTTGTTTAGCTGTGATAGCAGAGGGTACTGGTAAGCATCAGCCAAGCTTTAACATTCCAACATCCAAAGACGAAGGGCTATCACTTGAAACGTTAGCTTAACTTTTCTTCCCGTGGTGATCAGCATCGCTCAACTATCAGTTGATAAAACCTATTGTTACAATATTGGTCCACCTTCAATGAATAGGTGCAACAAAGGGATTGCTTGGATTGCCAGTGAGGTATCTTGTTGATTTTGCCTGAGGTCCGTTTCTGTCCTTCACCTGTCATTGCCGAAATGATAGTATTGTAACTCGCCAATAAACTGACATACACATCTCAGCTGATTGCGAGCTTGGCTCTTTGGAATACATTTGAAAGGTTGTTAGCAAATAAACATAATGATTGTCTGGGAGACTGATTGAAAAATTTTAAATAAATAGATTTGATTGACAGCTTGGGTGTGACTTTTACATTCTTTTATTTAAATACAAAGTTGAGGCTTGCGGAGGAGCTACAAAAAATAATTCATTTATTATAGCTATAATTTATTATATATCTTTTAACCTCTTCATAGTTTTATTATTATGTCAACAACGTTAAGAGAACCAGGAAAGAGTAATGTAAAAAATAATGTCAAACAATAACACCTCTAATGGACAGTCACGGCCTCTAAGTAAAGAAGAGACAGCCATATAGCATTGCCATGGGCATTTAAAAATGAGATTTACAGGCTGAAGTGCTTTTAGCAGAGGATTGATATTAAAAAGCAGAATTGAGATATCAATCATACGATATACAAGTCACAAAAAAAACATTTGAAAAAAATGAAAAAAATATGTCAGGATGGAATTCCAAAGAAACAACCAAACAAGGTAAGAACGACGCCGCAACATGACAATACAATCCTTTTACACATTGCCATCACTTTTTAAAAATAAATAATTCACGTATCCAGATCCGGATTCGGACCTTCACTAAAATCTAATCAGTTCGTCCATGTCACACACCCAACTTGCCCAACAAACTTCATCCGAATCAGTCCTCCACCACCGAAGGTTGGAGATACCGATGGTGGAGGTCAAAAGAAGACAATATGATGAAACAAATAAGAACAACCACAATATGACACCACAAACCATTCAACGCCGTTTACGCATTTGCAGTCTGAGACAATCTGCCGTAATTACGTAAGGTCTGCGATGTATTGCAAGGTAATTTCAATGTGTGGAATTTATGAAGGAAAATGGCCAGGAATAAGTAGAATTATTAAGCCAATGCATGTAGCTGTTGAGTTGGGCAACTTAACTGAAGATGGAGGAGGTTGTGTTTTCACCCATGTCTGTTTGTGACTTACAAAATCGAAGATTTCCAAGTATATTGGTTGGTCTGGTCTGTTATTCTGTTTGCTTGTATGTCAATCGCCTGCAGGTTCCATTTTTACTCCAATCTTTGCAAAACGTAACCACCTGGTAGAGGTAGTTTTTTTTTTAATATGCAGCCTGTGGCTGTATGGTTGCATCATTTTTTTTGTAGGCACAACTGTGCCACTGATGCAATTCCCCCTGTTACCAGCAGGCTGGTACTCATTTCACCAACCCCAGAAGGATGGCAGGCTGAGTCAACCCAGTTGGTGTTAATTCAACGGTTAACTGGGGCTTGAACTCAAGACCCAAATATCTTAAGACAGCCATCCTAACAATTAAGCCAATACCAGGCTTGTCAAGGTTGTGACAAGCTCTAAGCCAATTGTTTTTCAGGTCAATAGGTCAAATGTCAAGGTCACAAATCATCAATTTTCATCCTTTTGACTATATATATATATATATATATATATATATATATATATATATATATATATATATATATATATATATATATATATATATATATATAGTTGCGGTATTCGCGCCCGCCGGCGTGCTGACGGCCACGTAACTCGAATCGCGGCACGTCGCCCACCGGACGGACAATCCAGTCGTGACCCTCTCGGACTAACGCCGGGAACCAGTCACGGGTGGACCTTTCGGTCTCACCGCGATCGAGCCAATCAGCCCCCGCGTGGGATAGGGTTGCTCGCCAAATTCGACCTACCTAAGTACCCACGCGGAGGGTAGACCGGGCGATCGCACCTCGCCGCAGGTCGACTTCGGACACGGGCCACTTAAGCGACCCGTTCCGTACTATCAGAATAACCGAGCGGTGTTATCGTCGACCTCAACGGTTCGATTAATTATCGGGCGTATTCAGCCCACTACCAACCCTTTACGTGAAGCAAAATGGGGATTCAATAGAGGAAAAGACGAAGCGAAGCGGGAAACAGTTCAACACAAAGCACATTTATTCACGGCACACGGGAGCACACATATACAATTCCACCAAAAGCACACAGAAAAGAAAAACACAATTCAATTTACACAAAAAGCAAATGTAAAAGCGAAAACACAATGCAGAGCTAATACCGACTACCGAGCACACGGCAACACTTATACAATTCTACTTCACAGACGGCGCCGACAACACATACCCAAAACCAAGGAAAAGAATACCCTCAAGGATGAGGCGGGCCTGAGGCCGAGACCGGGTCGCGCCTACCCGTCTGGTGATGAGACGCGGAGCGGCGATGGCGCCTCAACTCCGCGGGCCTCGCGGACAGTGTCTGGTAGGGGGTGGGAAAGGGGCCCCCTTGGTCGCACTATCTCAGCGCGGGGGGAAACAGGAGGGGTTGCTGATGCTCGGGGTATAGAGGATTTTTATTATCCCGCGACGAGCGTCTCCACCTCGGCCAGGTCGCGCTGTCGGCCTCCCAGGGGTGCAGCTCCCTGCACGACGCGAGCACCCCCTCGTCCGCCCTCGCCGCCTCTCCACAGCTCCGTCCCCTCCGTTCCGACTCCAACGCACACGACGACCAGCTCCTTCCACCGCCCGCGAAGTCTTGACTCTCTGTTTCCGACTCTCCTACTCTCCTACTCTCCGCCTCTGGACTCTCCTACTCTCCGCCTCTGGACTTTTCTACTCTCCGCCTCTGGACTTTCCTACTCTCCGCCTCTGGACTCTCCTACTCTCCGCCTCTGGACTCCCTGGACTGACGAACACGGTCCTTTTATCAGCCCCGTAGCTTCGCCCTCTCATCTTTGACCCCCTCCCTTCGACCTTTCACCTCGCTCCCCATTGGCCCGAGAAAAAGTGGGCGTGAAGGCTTTTTGATCCATAAATTTGCATATATCGATCGCCCTGGGGGCGGGCCAATTCGCCCCTCGCTCACCGATTGGACGGCAAAAAGTGGGCGTGTGTCGTTTTTGATCCGTTTTTGAAGCACAAAATCCGTGATTTTGTACACGCTGTTCGGCGCGCGCCCTGCACGAGTCCAACACCGGTACCCACAGGCGGCGCAAGAACGGTGGCGATGCGACGGTTGCGAGGTGTGACGTGAAGGTCGTGGCGGTTGTGGTGAAGCGGTGGTTGTGGTTGGTGGTTGATGTTGTGACTGGTGGTGGTAACAATGGCGGTTGGTCCAAATTAAAGATAGTAAAAGAAAAACGGCTATCCTGAAGAGTCGCAGCACGCATAAATGACATGTATTCCCACTAGACAACGGGTTTGGGCCTAACTACACATGTACTTACCGAGATACCTCACCTAAGGGACCTGAATGGTGGTTTGCGAATTTGGTAACCACAACACTACCCCCTCCCCTTTTTACAGACTCGTCCCGAGTCGTCAAATTTTCGTGTGCCATCATGTGTAGTTTTCCCCTAGTACATTTTACCTACGGATCCCTGAGTGCGACATTCATGGTATTCGTGTCCCTAAAATAAATAACCTGAGGGCTGCGTAACTATCTAAACAAACTCACTCACACGGACGACTTAAATAAAATTGCCGGCGCTAAGACAGACATGCCGGGGGCGCACTCATATTTACAGTACATCTTAACCTTAACTTACAAATTTTACACTAAACCATGGCCCAGGATCATTGAACTCTGCAAAAGAAAAGCAGTTAGCAGGGAGCCAGGCTGCCCGCATGCAGTCTCTGGCTCAAACAATGCAGGTGACAGGGAACGTGGCTGGCTGCTCACACGCAGTCCAAGGCCTTCCCTTTTGAACTGAACGCAGTGAACCACAACGGTGCATGGGCTGCACAACGCAGTCTCCGTGCCAGCTCAAGTGGCACACGCAATGAGCACAACGAATGGATGGGTGAACACAAACACGGTGCACGGGCCGCCACTGCAGGCCCGTGTTGTAGCTGCCAACAGGGCAGTTCTCGCAGCTTGTAAACTGTTGCCTTGATCCTGGCGCACATGGCAATGAACAGGGGGGTGGGGCAAAGCAAAATTGAACGGGGCTGGTGAACGTGGGCAGTGGGCATGGCATGGCAAAGGTAGCAGGCAAACACAGCCCGCCGAAGAAGGCCGCTGCAGGCAAACACAGCCGGCAGATGAACTGGCCGGCACAGGCCTTGACGCAAAACACGGCCAGCCGATGGCACAGGCCTTGCAGCACAGCAGCTGCAGACGATCCAGCCGGCACAGACCTTGCAGCAAAACAACAGCTGTCGATGAAGTTGGCCGGCACAGGCCTTGAAGAAAAACACGGCCAGCCGATGAAGTTGGCCAGCCTTTGCCGTTCAGTGGAGGTTGGTGGAGGGAGTGCGGTGGTGCTGGCCACTTGGAAGGCGGGCTCGGACCTACCTACCTGTCTCCCTCCCAACCTATCGCCTTTGCCTGTCACTGTACATACCCACTCCCTTAATTTGTCAAACCCCAATTTAGCCCCAACTTAATTTTTTTCTGTTGTTTTTATTTTTACTCCCCCACTATAAATCGTCCCCTAACCCCCTTTATCGTCCTTGTTCGGCTAACCTATCCTGTCACCTAGCCTACTCCCAACCCCTACGTTCCCTTCCCGGAGGGGAACAAGGGAGAGCTAACGTCCTGTGTCGAGGCCCAACGAAGCCTCAGAATGGCCTCCCCAGAGTTCGGCGATCTATAACCAAAGTGGGTCCAGCGGCCCACAACGAGAGCGAGGGGATGGATGGTGCGGAGGGGTACATCTCCTAATCTACCCTAACCATTTAACTGTTAAACTACCCCGGGGCTTTCAACAAGCGCTTCTCGCTTAAACTATTGGTTCTAACAACCCAGATTCCCGTCGCCTGTGTTGGTGTCCTCACAATTTCGGGCCTCGCCCCCCAATTTTCTCTCCGTGCCCTCACACGGTCTCCTGGCTGGGACACGTGGCTCCCTTTGGCAGGCACGACCCTCTGCCGAATCTCCCGCTATGGCACCCCCGGGCACTACACTGCCTCCGAGCCTACCAGCTCCCTAACACCGGGGAGTGCCCCCCATGGCACCTCCCCTGAAACGCGCACGTGGCAGGCTGGCTTCCCAGGCCCCTTTCCGAGGGTCACCCGTGCCCACAACACTGCCCACGCGGCTAATGGCGCCCCGGGCCCCCGCACCAAGCAGGCGCACCCGTGCCCACTACTCTATCCCGGCCCCCCATGGGCCCTTGGCCTACCACGGCCGACTAGCCTGGTGCCCGGGGTACCCACTCAGCGATACTCACCTTTCGCAGCCACGCTCCCAAGCCCGTCAACAGGGCTCCTGCACCCCTCCAAATGGGTTTCGAGCCTACATCCCCACCAACAACAAAACGACTTCCATATTTGTTAATTTAACTAACCCAGCTAACTCACTTTACTCTGACCCCGGGGTCCCTTGGGCGGGAGTCACTCCTCCCCCCAATCACTCATCGCACCATGCATTCCCCATTCGCTCCACACACACACAGACCCGCTGGCCTCACTCACTCACCAAGCACATGTACTCACCTCACAACCCACAACTCTTCAACACACACACACCGCTGAACTCTGCCATCCTCCTAACTACATCCCCTAACTAACTCGTGCTCCCACGTCATCCCTTACACTAGTAGCACGTTCCATTTAACCTACGTCGCTAAACTACGTCAACTCTACACATTCACTGTCTGTCACTGTCTCCAAATAAATCATTTTATTTCCCAACCTAAAGCTCACTAAATCCCTCTACCTAATCCATTCCACGGACTCCATGAGGACTTACCCCTGCCCCATGAAGTCGGTCTAGCCAAGCTAACCCTTCCCCCTAACTAGTTTCCATCCTGTGCCCAGGTCAAGGGGGTCTTTCACCCCTTGCCCAGGAATCCTGTGCACCCGAAAGTGAGGCTTACTGGTTTTTTTTTTGTTTTTTTTTCATGCGCAGCACCTGCGCGGCAACTCAGAGCTCGCGCACTTTGCACCTGGCCGTGACGTCATGCAGCTGCACGTGTTCCTCGTCCCTCCTTGGACGGTACCATCCGGCAGAGATACCCCTCCTGCCGGATTCCAACCCCACGTGCAGCCATGGCGTCACCGTGCGCATAAAAAAAAAACACAAGCCCCACGTCTCGAGGGGTTCCCCACGCGAACACATGTGCTTTACCCGTTGGAGCTTAACACACACGATCGCGTGGAGAACCCGTCCGGTCCAAATCCATTTACCTGCCTAAACTTTGTCCGTCCGCGGGATCGGCAAATCCACCGCGTGCGTTTCCGGACCGGGACTTCACTCTCGCAAGCGAGCACGTGGCGGTCTCGTGCGTTGCACAGCACGGACCGCGTGCTCACTGCTGGGTGAACCCGGCACGGTCCCCGAAACAACTACAGCCGCTACTCGGCTTTCTTTCTTCTCATGTCGCCTTCTCCGTCTCCATTCAACCCACGCGCACCTGCGTGTTACGACGCACACAGTCCACTCCATCACATTCACACCGGGAGACGCGGCTGCGTGCTCCCGCATGCCAACCGACATCTCCCTTACATACCGCTCTCTCACACACACGGTCTCCCTTGCACACAGCGACCTTGCACACGGCCGTTCACTCACGCGTGCGGGGGCACTCACCCGTGGTGCCTCACTCGCACTCCGTGCCTCATCCACACACGCGGGGGCACTCAACCGCGGTGCCTCATCCACACTCCGTGCCTCATCCACACACGCGAGGGCACTCACCCGCGGTGCCTCATTCACACACACGGCGACACTCACACACGGTGCCTCATCCACACACGGCGTGCTGGGAAGCACGTACTCCGGCACCATCGCCACCACACCACTCACACACGGGGTCGCTTCCACACACGGGGACGCACTCACACCTTGCACCACACACACAGGGACAACCACACTGGGGATTTGTGTCCCCACAAGGGTCTCCGGGGCCTCTATACCCCCCAAGCTCTCCGTGCACCTGTCCACAGCACTCGTCCCCTCAACCTCGCAAAGCACGACCGAACCCACCTGGTCGTGACTCGCCTCAAGGGGGCATACTCCCTCCCCTTGTTCCTGGAGGAGGTCATCCAGCTGCTCGCACCGGGTCCCAACACGCTCCGCGAGCTCACCCCCATTGTCCTCCACTACCTCCGTGTGTGTGTGCGCGTCACTTACCCCGTCTTCATCGTGTTTATTGGTCTCTGCTTCTTTCTGGCGTCTTTCCCTTATCTTTATGTAGGTCAACCTTGCTTTCTCTTTAAGTCGCTCCCGTCCTTCCCTGTTTTTCACTCCTTGCTCTTTCACGATCTCCGCGTACCTCATCCTTGCTCTCCGTATTAATTGTTCTTTTCTCTCCCTCGCAATTACTTTCACCTCGTCTCTTGTCTCCCGAATTACTTTTTCCTTACCCGCCTCCACCGCGGGCCTGTCAGCCGTTGCACCCCCTTCCAGCTCGTTTGTTCCGACACGTGGAGTCGCCATTTTAAGTTCCCTGCTCACGGCCTTCATGCCCGCCTGCAGGCATCGGCCCATGTTCTGCGTCTCACCCCGTAGTTCTTTCATTTCTTTTTTCATTTGCTTGCACATGCTTTTCATTTCGTTTATAAATTCATTTGCGTTTGCATCCATTTTCGCTGTCATTGCCGCCAGCATGGCGAATAGCTGGGCCATGTCGGGTGCGCTTGGGTGAGCCGTTTCGGCAAGGGTCGGCGGGTTTTGGTGGAGAGGTGGGGGGGGAGGTGTCATACACCGCGGCCGCTGCCGCTCCTATTTCGGGCTCTGGGTCCAGTTGGGCGAGTCCGTGTTCCTGCACAATCAACATTTCCTGCTCGGGGATTCCATCCTGGACCATGGATTCTACACATTCCACATCCATTTCTAATACCCCCGGCTCCCGCTCGCCTTGAGACGCCATCTTGCTTCTCTTAAAGGGTTAATTTGCTCGCTCGTAATTTGGAGGGAATCGGGGGTCGCTTCTCTCACCCCTGGACCGATTCCCGTGAATTTCGCTGGAGACAGGAGAGCCTGTTGTCCCGCTCTCCAATACCAGTGCCGCGAGGAGGGCGATGAATTTGTATCGCACGACCTGACACCAGTGTTGCGGTATTCGCGCCCGCCGGCGTGCTGACGGCCACGTAACTCGAATCGCGGCACGTCGCCCACCGTCGGACAATCCAGTCGTGACCCTCTCGGACTAACGCCGGGAACCAGTCACGGGTGGACCTTTCGGTCTCACCGCGATCGAGCCAATCAGCCCCCGCGTGGGATAGGGTTGCTCGCCAAATTCGACCTACCTAAGTACCCACGCGGAGGGTAGACCGGGCGATCGCACCTCGCCGCAGGTCGACTTCAGACACGGGCCACTTAAGCGACCCGTTCCGTACTATCAGAATAACCGAGCGGTGTTATCGTCGACCTCGACGGTTCGATTAATTATCGGGCGTATTCAGCCCACTACCAACCCTTTACGTGAAGCAAGATGAGGATTCAATAGAGGAAAAGACGAAGCGAAGCGGGAAACAGTTCAACACAAAGCACATTTATTCGCGGCACACGGGAGCACACATATACAATTCCACCAAATGCACACAGAAAAGACACAATGTAATTTACACAAAAAGCAAATGTAAAAGCGAAAACACAATGCAGAGCTAATACCGACTACCGAGCACACGGCAACACTTATACAATTCTACTTTACAGACGGCGCCGACAACACATACCCAAAACCAAGGAAAAGAATACCCTCAAGGATGAGGCGGGCCTGAGGCCGAGACCGGGTCGCGCCTACCCGTCTGGTGATGAGACGCGGAGCGGCGATGGCGCCCCAACTCCGCGGACCTCGCGGAGGGTGTCTGGTAGGGGGTGGGAAAGGGGCCCCCTTGGTCGCACTATCTCAGCGCGGGGGGGGGGGGAACAGGAGGGGGTTGCTGATGCTCAGGGTATAGAGGATTTTTATTATCCCGCGACGAGCGTCTCCACCTCGGCCAGGTCGCGCTGTCGGCCTCCCTGGGGTGCAGCTCCCGACGCGAGCACCCCCTCGTCTGGTGTCGCTGCCTTTCCACAGCTCCGTCCCCTCCGTTCCGACTCCAACGCACACGACGACCAGCTCCTTCTTGCCAACTCCACCACCCGCGAAGTCTTGCCTCTCTGTTTCCGACTCTCCGCCTCTGGACTCTCCTACTCTCCGCCTCTGGACTCTCCTACTCTCCGCCTCTGGACTCTCCTACTCTCCGCCTCTGGACTCTCCTACTCTCCGCCTCTGGACTCTCCTACTCTCCGCCTCTGGACTCTCCTACTCTCCGCCTCTGGACTCTCCTACTCTCCGCCTCTGGACTCTCCTACTCTCCGCCTCTCGACTCTCCTACTCTCCGCCTCTCGACTCTCTGGACTGACGAACACGGTCCTTTTATTAGCCCCGTAGCTTCGCCCTCTCATCTTTGACCCCCTCCCTTCGACCTTTCACCTCGCTCCCCATTGGCCCGAGAAAAAGTGGGCGTGAAGGCTTTTTGATCCATAAATTTGCATATATCGATCGCCCTGGGGGCGGGGCCAATTCGCCCCTCGCTCACCGATTGGACGGCAAAAAGTGGGCGTGTGTCGTTTTAGATCCGTTTTTGAAGCATAAAATCCGTGATTTTGTACACGCTGTTCGGCGCGCGCCCTGCACGAGTCCAACACCGGTACCCACAGCGGGGCAAGAACGGTGGCGATGCGACGGTTGCGAGGTGTGACGGGAAGGTCATGGCGGTTGTGGTGAAGCGGCGTTGTGGTTGGTGGTTGATGTTGTGGTTGTGGTGATAATCATGGCGGTTGGTCCAAAATAAAGATAGCAAAAGAAAAACGGCTATCCTGAAGAGTCGCAGCACGCATAAATGACATGTATTCCCACTAGACAACGGGTTTGGGCCTAACTACACATGTACTTACCGAGATACCTCACCTAAGGGACCTGAATGGTGGTTTGCGAATTTGGTAACCACAACAATATATATATATATATATATATATATATATATATATATATATATATATATATATATATATATATATATATATATATATATATATATATATATATATATACACTGTATATACACCATATATAAAACCAAAAAACATGGGTGGATGGTGAACGCTTGTTGAGGTGTAACCTTGGTCAAACAATGTGAGCATGTTTATTAATTACATGCTGTTTGAACGTCAGTTGGACCTTGAATACGTCTACTTATTATTGGACGTGGACTACGTCTATTAATTACCGACTCTTGGAACTTACCTTTTCGACATTCAGACCCTTCGAGCCCTGACACGGTTTAGACCATCTGGACCTTTAAAAACCCTTTATACCTTTACACTCTTTAGACTCCTTAACTCTTTTAGACCATTTAGACCTTTTAAGACCCCTTAGACTCCTTAAGACCTTTTTGTTGACATAGTCGAGGCTCATGGAAAAGCTAGTGCTAGTACATTGAACGGATCAGAGTGCAACAGGACAAAAGAAATAGTAGAGAGAGGGGAAACACCAACAGCAGAGTTGAAGGCCAAGACAGAGGCAGACTTGGACAAACAGTGGGAATGGGGAGGAATGAGGGACAGGGAGGATGCATGGAGTGGACAAGATGGATGCAGAAGGAAATTCTCAGGAAAGAAAATGAGAAATTTGGAATGAGGAGGGCTTTGGGTTCAGTGAGGGGGAGTGGGGGGTTAACGAGGGTAGAAAAGATCAAAGTTTTGGAATGGGTACGATCTGAGATGGTGGTGAACAGCTGTCTTGAAGACCCGGAGGGAAGAATGAGGTTGAAAAGAATGTGGAAGTTTGTTTCACAGGTAGGGAAAAAAGAGGAATGAATGAGTGTAGGTGAGCAGTGATCCTGGATTTTGGGAGTTTCACCATAAGGGGGTTGATGGTGAACCGTATGTGCCCTGCAGGAACCTGGGTAAAGGAGGTGGGGGGACAAAGCGCGGAAAGAGCAGAGGGTGCAAGCCGAGAAAGGAGGTGGTAGAAGACAGAGAGACCATCCACCTGTCTGCGATGGCAAAGTGATAGGCCCATCGACTCAGCTTCATCGCAGGAGATCTTATAATTTTGAAGGCTTTGGTTTCCAGGGTGTCAAGCTGAGGAAGATGTAATACAGGGGAGCCACCTGAGAGGGGAGAGCATTACTCTTATCAAGCTGCGGATGAAGTTATTTTCGGTGGATAGGAGTTAAGGTGTGCCAAGGAAGGACTTTGCATGACGGAAGATGTCCAGTTGGCAGCTAGCTTTGGAGGCCAACTTTGAAATGTGGTTTGTCAAGGAAAGATGGAGTCTGATAGTGCGACCCAGGATTTTGAGTATCCTTCATTCAACATTGTGGAAGAAGACAGAGAGAACACTGACCTGTGAGCAATGACAAAGTGATAGGCCCATAGACTCATCTTCATCACATGTGATTCCAATGATCTTGAAGGCCTTGTGGTTTCCATGGCATTAAGCTGAGCAAGATGTGAGACAGGGGAGTCAGCCTAGAGGTGAGGGGTTGGGGGGGGGGAGCAGTACTCTATCAAACTACGGATGGAAGCCATGGAGGTGGATAGGAGTTCAGGTGTGCCAAGAAAGGACTTTGTACGATGGAGGATGCCCAGTCAGCGGCTGGCTATGGAGGTTAACTTTGGATTGTGGTTTGCCCAAGAAAGGTCAGGGCTGATGGTGAGACCCAGGAATTTGAATGACCGAATTTTCTCAGTTGTTAAAATTGTAGCTGGTGTGTGTGTGTGTGTGTGTGTGTGTGTGTGTGTGTGTGTGTGTGTGTGTGTGTGTGTGTGTGTGTGTGTGTGTGTGTGTGTGTGTGTGTGTGTGTGTGTGTGTGTGTGTGTGTGTGTGTGTAGTTGGCTTGCCAGATGGTCCTTTCAGAGTGAGATAGAGTGTGAGATTTGTCAGGATTGAAGGACATGTTCCAAGTGTTTGACCAGCTTTCAGGTTTGTTAATGTGTGAATAGAGGGAAAAGACTGCAACTTACGTGTCTGAAGGATGAGGGACGTCACAGCAGAGGATGGAGTCATCAACAAATAAGTAAAGGGGATTTTCCAGAGAGTCAGAGAGATAATTTGTGAAGATCAGGAATAGGAATGGGCCAAGAACACTGCCTTGGGGCACTCCAGCCTTGACAGAGAGAGAGGAGATGAAAGGATTCCATTGAGAGCCTCAAATTGGCTATGAGAGTAAAGGAAGTCCGCTATAGTGTGTAGTTGGCCTTGGATGATATAAGCAGATAGGTTGGAGAGTAAGGCAGGATGCCAGACTATCAAAAGCATGAGATATGTTCAGAGAGACGGCCCTGATCTCATGTCTGACATTGAGGGCTTCTATCCATTGGTGGGTGAGTAGAAGCAGAATGTCCAAGGTAGAGTGATCTGGTCTGAAACCAAATGGGTAATCTGAGATGAGGTTGTTGGAGAAAAGGAAGGATTTCATATTCTGAAACCAAATGGGTAATCTGAGATGAGGTTGTTGGAGAAAAGGAAGGATTTCATATTCTGAAACCAAATGGGTAATCTGAGATTAGGTTGTTGGAGAAAAGGAAGGATTTCATATCAACTGCGATGATGTATTCCATGACCTTGCTGGTGATTGGAAGTAAAGGGATAGGACTGTAGTTAAAGGGATCCGTTTTTGTACCTTGGTTGTGTAATGCAGTGATGTTGGTGGATTTCCAAGTTGATGGAAGATGACCAAGAACAAATGAGACAAGGTGAAAAGGGCAGAGAAAGGATGTACAAGAGCAACAGAGCAGGTTTTTGGGATACATGAGCTGATGCCTTCTGGTCCAGTTGCAGAGTCAGAGTCGACGGTTAAACAAACTTTCTCCACATTCTCAGCTGCAAAAGATAGACTCCAACAGTAGTTGGGCACAACAAGGAAGGATGGGTGCTAAGAGTGAGGAGTTGGGGACGCAAGATTTGGAAGGAAACTTAGAATTGAGGCATTCAGCCTTCTCATGAGCAGAGTCGGCTGTGGTGCCATTTGAAGAGAGGGAAGGGATGGAAGGGGAGTATACTCCAGACACCAACTTAACAAGTCTCTACCAGGTTTTAGAGAGGGAGACAAGTTTGAAAGTTCATTCTTGAGGTTGGACAGACGTTGTTTTCTGTCTCTTCTGAGAGTAGACACAGACAAGTTGCGGACTTTTTGGAATGCACTGGGATTACCTTTGGATGGATCAGCCTTCCAGGAAGAGAAGGTAAGTTGTTTTAGAGCAGCTTCCTCACCACAGGGTTCAGTGTACCATGGGTGGGAAGAATGGTAGGGTAATTGAAGATGAGATGGGATTAATCTGTGCATGACAGTGAGCAGGTTTCTATGGAAGAATTCCCAGGCTGAGTTAACATCAGGGGCAGTACATATGGGAGACGAGTCCTGAAGAGAGATGGCTGCTTGCAGTCCCTGCCAATCTGCATGGGTGAATTGCCAGAACTGCCGGCATTGAGGCAGTTCTCTGAGAATAGCCAGAGAGATGTTGACTTTCACAAGCACATAATCAGATTAACCAAATGGAGCAGAGGAAGAGAATGACACATTTGTGGAAAAGTTAGTCATCACAAAGTCCAGAAGAGAGGATTTGCCATTGGTAGAAATCGAGGTTGGAAAGTTCACAGATTGAGTCAGTCCCAAGGAGACACGGTAGCCGTTTGCTGAAATGCCATGGCTGGTGGGAGAGGTACCAATATACAGCCAATTTGTATGGTGACAATTGAAATCGCCACATATGAGGACGAGAGAGATAGAGATGGAGATAGATAGATATAGGATGAGTTGTTAAAAGTTTGTTCATGTTGTCTGAGAGAGAGGTAGATGGAGTTGTCACTGTTTGGAGGATGGTACAACACACAGACGAACAAAAGATGGGAGTGGAGGGGAGGTCACAGCCAGAGGTACTCCTGGGTGTTGGAAGGTGTAAGATCAGTACAAGAGCAGTGAGAAATTGAGTTATTGATATGAAGTGCAACTCTTCTGCTGGGGCATGGTTCAGGCCTTTCAAATCAGAGGAGACAATCAACTGGGAAGAGACACTAAGGAGTCAGGGATGTCCTGTGGGAAGAAGGATTCTGTTAAAAGATGATATCTAGTTTATCGGCAACAGTTTGGATTGAGAGATCTGTCAAGATAGAGCAGAGACCTCAGATGTTTGAGGTCCACGTGGTTAGAGATAGGGGGAGGAGGTCTTGGGAGAGTGCAGGATGTGGGGGGAGGCTTTGCGGGGGAAGATGAGGCATTGGGAGAGGTGGATGATTTGGGGGGGAGGTTTGAATATGAGGGGTGTGAGGGAAGGTTTAAGTGTGTGATGTGTGGGATGCGGGGTGCTGTGGAAGATTTGAGAAGGTGGGGTGAGGAAGAGGCATCTCGGGAGTGGGGTGGGTGGTGGGGGAGCATTGAGAGGGTGGGGTGAAGAGGGATGTAGAAAGGGGGAACATGAAGCTTTGAAGGGGTGGGGTTGGGGTTGATGCTTATTCTGATTCCAAATTCCCAACTTTGACAAACAGGGATAAAGATCATGGGATGGGAGATAAGGATCGCTTGTTGAAGGCATGGAGAAACACGGCGTTGCATGTGCGGGGGGAGGGTTGGTGAACCAAGTGCCGAGCTGACAAACGGCTCTGAAAAATAATCTTTGTGAAAAAGAAGAGACATATCATGGTGGTGAAGGAAAACACGTGCAGTATTTATGAAGGAGATACAACAGTTGAAATGCCTTTTAAAAATGATTTTAAATTATTTTAAAGGAAGAAGAAACATTTATATGTAATGTAGATTCAGTTTTGAGAAGAAAAAAAAGGGGGGGAGTGTAGAACCAAAAGCAGAAGGAAATTTAAGTAGAAATGAGAATCGTTATGGAGTGAAAAATTGTTGTTTGTTTGTTTTGATTTTTTTGAAGCAAAGAGAGGAAATAGGATAATGTTGAGGAGACGGAAGAAGATACCCAGGAATATACCCAAGATATAAGCAAGACAGAAAGATACACTTTCTATCTGGGGAAAAGCCATGTCAAGCCTTGAACAACACTAAACAGATGAAACGAACAGCACAAACATTGAACAAATTAACATGAAATATTGCATGGGATACAACAGAAACACCGAGACGAAGACACAACAACATTAAAACACAACATAACTGGTTCGGAAAACTCTAGTGAGCTGGAAATGAGGAGCTCAGATTTTCACCAGCAAGTTTACACCCTTTAGACCACTTCAACCCCTTGGCCCTTAAACAATTTCGAGTTTTAAACCCATTAAACCCTGTTTGGACCCTTTAGACTCCTTTCAACTCATTAGATACAACAGACCGCTTAGACCCTTTAGACCTGTATCTACTATTGAAACATACCCATTTAGACCTTTTCGACTCCAAGACCCACTAAAACCCCAAGACCCTTGAGAACCCTAAGATCCTTTTGAACCCTAAGACCCCCCCTCCCCCACCCCAAGCTCCTGTAGACCCTATAGACCCTATTACAACCCTTAGAAGCTATAGACCCTAAAGACCCTTTCATACAATGGAGAGCCTCTAGACCCCAATAGAAACCTTTCGACCCATAAGACCATGGTAGACAGTTGAGAACCTTAAGACCCTAGAGACCCCTTTAGAATCCTAAGACCCTTAAATTCCCGAAGATCCCAAAGACCACGTTAGACTCTTTACAACCCTTACACCCCATGAGACCCTATATACCCCGTTAGACCCTTTTGACCTGCAACTACTGTAAGAACATACCCTTTAGACCTTCCAGACCATTTTAGACCCTTTGGACCTTTTAAGGTCATTTAGACCCCCTTAGACCCATTGGACCCCTTAAAACCCTAACTGCTACTGGAAAATACCCTTTAGATATTTAGACCCCTTACAGAACCTTATAGATCCTTATTGGCCATTACAGATCATTGGAGACCATTAGAGATCCCTCTAGACCATTTGGACCACTTTGACGCAATAGACCTTGAGACGCCTTTAGACGCACACCACACAAACATCTATGAAGTCTTCTTGCAATATACATGCAGACTATACTTTTTTCAGCAAGTATGCACAATCTCCAGTCACCCAGAGGGTGGGTACTCTGCTAGGTTGAACAGAAATTGCCTATTGGGTCACTGAATTGGTTCACCAATCAAAGCCAAGAACCATCTTGTTTTTGAGGGCAAAAGTTAAAAGGGTCAAAGGTCAAGATCACATAAAATCGTAAATTTTCATCTGATTGATTTATAATTTGCATAGGTTTTGCATATTGGATCACTGAAGCCTTTTGTTTGAGGTCAAAAAGTCAAAGCTCAAGGTTACATAAAATCATCAATTTTCATCCTATTAACTTAAAATTTGAATAGGATTTGTATATTGTGTCACACACCTGGTTCACCAAAAATCAGAAGAATCGATTTAGCCTTTTTGTCATGTCAATGGTTTCCATAACAACGATTTCACCCCATCCATCCATCGGGACCATACTCTGGGAAGAGCGTTTGGTGCTGCGTAAGCAGTCTCCTTGGCTATTGGACACAATCCTGGACAGGTCGCTACTCCGATACAGTATACCAGCATTCTGGCACTCATTTTGCCGACCTCAGAAGGATGACAGGCAGAGTCAACCCCACCTGGTATTAATTCAACAGGAAAGTAGAATTTGAACTTAGTGTTATGGTTTCTCACCACTCCGGCGTGTGAGCGACCGCTTTTAACTGATCGCAGCCGCGTGCCCACTGGACGTGGTAAACCTAGTCGCAGCTTTCGGATCAACGCCGAAATCCAGCTACGGGTGTGTTTTTAATCACACTGTAAATCAGCCAACTATTTTGTCCATGCGCGACAGGGTCAGATCGCCGAATTGTCGATTTACCTAAGTATGCGCGTAGACAGAAATGTCGGGGATTTACACCTCGACGGGACTCGTACGGATACGAGCCGTTGTACGCAGCTCGCACCGTTGGCGATTTGCCGAGCGGTTGTATATCGCCAAGTCCCGCCAGATCTGATTACTTTATCGGCTATTAAAAGCCAGCTAATATTCCGTACGTAATAATGGTAGTCAATGACAGGAAAGGACGCAACGAACAGGTGAACATTTAAATAAACCAATGTCACCCGCAGGGTGACCCGTATCTTGCCAAAAGGTGACCACGTGTGACTTCTTTAAGGTCACACTGAGGTGAACAGAGCTGCTATCCACCAGGAGCGACTCCTTGAGGAATATCTGCCTACGAGAGATTCCGATGAGAATCGTTCTAGAGTAACCATGAAAAATATGCGTTTGCCTCATAACGTCACCAAATGATGTCATAATGTCTCAAGCTTGACATATCTAGAAAGCACTCATCGAGGTGTTCAATTTGAGGTACTACACGATATGGTTCCTAAAACTTGAAAATTTGACCTTGGGGTCAAACATATTTGACCTGAGGCGCTAACCATGAAGGTCAAGGCCAATCGCCACCAAAAATTAATCAGCTGAGCGCCAGACCATGAACTATATTCCCATGAAGTTTGAAGACGATCCGATCAAAATTACTCAAATAATAAGGGTTTCTTCGACTCCCCTGATTTGCGACAAAGTGACCTTGACCTTTGTCCTTGACCTTCAAAATTTTATGCACTGAAAGGGACCTCTATAGGCCTCTGATATGCAAAGTTACAAAAATTTCCAATGATAACTGTGCTCTGCAGAATTTTTTATACGTGATTACAGACAAAAAAAAACAAAAAAAACAAAACATATGAAGGTCAAGGCCAATCGCCACCAAAAATTAATCAGCTGAGCGCCAGACCATCAACTATATTCCCATGGAGTTTGAAGACGATCCGATCAAAATTACTCAAATAATAAGGGTTTTGTCGACTCCCCTGATTTGCGACAAAGTGACCTTGACCTTTGACCTTGACCTTCAAAATTTTATGCGCTGAAAGGGACCTCTATAGGCCTCTGATATGCGAAGTTACAAAAATTTCCAATGATAACTGTGCTCTGCAGAGTGATTTATACGTGATTACAGACCAAAAAATAAAAAAACATATGAAAGTCAAGGCCAATCGCCACCAAAAATTAATCAGCTGAGCGCCAGACCATGAACTATATTCCCATGAAGTTTGAAGACGATCCGATCAAAATTACTCAAAAAATAATGGTGTCGTCGACTCCCCTGATTTGTTACAGTGACCTTGACCTTTGACCTTGACCTTCAAAATTTTGTGCTCTGAAAGGGACCTCTATAGGCCTATGATATGCAAAGTTACAAAAATTTCCAATGATAACTGTGCTCTGCATAATTTTTTTTTATACGTGATTACAGACAAAAAAAACAAAAATAAACATACAAGCTGACTAACATATCTTGCAAAAACTTCGTTTTGGCAAGATAACAAGGACATTTATTTCACACACAGGCACGTATGCAATCAAGGCAATTAATGCAATGGGGGTAAGGGACAGGACACGAGTAACAAAGCCTACAGCCGTTTGTCTATTTATTACATACACTTATAACAATTCTACTTTAGGAGACGGCACCACAACTTTCATACAAAGAAAAACCCCAGGAAAGGAAAGGGTAGACTGGACCCGTAGGCCTTTATCTTCGTGGAACTGTGAAGACTGCAAGAGCTCCACGAGACCGTGCTGGTTACCTGCCACCCTCGTGGTGACTCGCTGGCTGGCCACCTCTCTCCGGCTTTTTCCACCTTCCCGCAGTTCTGCACGGCCCTCCAGGCTTAGCTGTGCTCCGACTGCCCTCCACTGGACTCGAACCTTGTGGTGTTCTCCCGACTGCACCGCGACTCCAAAAGAGACTGCAGCTCGACTCCGCTCCCAGCCTTCAGACGAACTCCACAGCGCACCCAGACTGACTCAACTCGACTCACTGCTTGGCGAACCCAGGCCGACTCCAGGCAAAACTCCAGGCAACCTCTCCAGGCAAGAAGAACTGACTCGCTGTGCGTTCCAGCGCGCCTTTTTATGGGGTCCGTGGGAGGTGAGTTTGATCCCAGACCTTCGACCTTTCACCCCCCGCTGGCTCCGCCCCTTTTGGTATTTTGATCCGATCTCTTCGCGAAACGCGGAGAGAGCGGACGTGGTAGAAATCATCAGCCATGGAAAGCGGACGTTGTAGAAATCATCAGCCGTGGAAAGCGGACGTTGTAGAAATCATCAGCCGTGGAAAGCAGACGTTGTAGAAATCATCAGCTCCCCCGTCTGTCGGCGGAGATGCCGCTCGTCCGTGGCATTCGCCGTGGCTGGCGAAAAGATGGCAGCGTTTGTGGAGATGAAGGTGAGGCAATGTTGTGGTTGTTGAAGTAGTGGTTGTGGTTGTTGTTGTTGAGATGCGGTTGTTCCAAAATAGAGATAGCAAAAGAATAATGGCTGACTCAAAGATCACAGCCCGGTTACACGAATAAATCCCTTTAGACATCGGTGAGGAAATGTAATCTGAACACACACTTATTGACATAACTGATCTCTGGGAAACCTGAATGGTGTTTTTTGAACTTACACAACTGTAACACTAGGATCCTAGGATCCCAAGCCCACCACCCGAACCATTAAGCCAACACCAGGCATAATTTCACCCCATTATAATCAAATGGGCCTTTTATGAATTTATAATTATCATACCTAAGTAATTTTTCAAGATATCAAATTGAAACTTACACAGCTTATTTTTACATGGCCTGCAAATTATTGACCCCCTTCCAATAATGCCACATTTGAATGAATTACGAATTGTGGAGAAACAATATTTCCAAATGAACTTTTTTATTCATAATTGAAGAGATCAAAATAAACACTATTGTAGTTAAAGGAGGTTAGATGTCAGGAATACCTGCAACAAAAACATGTACAAATCAAAATTCACTGGTTGTAAAAGTATTCAGCCCCTGAGGTCAGTACTTGGTGGAAGCACCTTTTACAGAAATGACTGCTACGAGTCTTTTGGGAAGGTCTCCACCAGCTTTGCACAGTGAGATGGTGAATTCTTTGCCCATTCTTCACATGAAAATTTCTCTGGTTCTGCCAAGTTTGATGGGGATCGTTGATGGACTGCAATCTACAAGTCTCACCAGAAGTATTCAATTGGGTTTAAGTCAGGACTTTGACTGGGCCTCTCAAGAACATTTACTTTTTTTCTTAATCAATCACTCCAGTGTGGCTTTCGCTGTGTGCTTTGGATCATTGTCTTGCTGAAATGTGAATCTCCTACCCAGTTTCAGATTCATGGCTGACTCAAGCAGGTTTTCATCAACGATTCTCCTGTACTTTGCACCATCCATTGTTCTTTCTATCCTGACAAGCTTGCCAGCCCCAGCTGATGAAAAGCAGCCCCATAACATGATGCTGCCATCACCATGCTTGATAGTAGTGATGGTATTGACTGGCTGGTGTGCAGTTTTAGGCTTATGCCAGACGTAACACTTTTAATTTAGACCAAAAAGATCAATTTTTCTATCGACTGACCACAAAACTTTTCTTCACATACCTGGAGTATCATTAAGATACTTTTTCACAAACTTCATACTAGCTTTGAGATGGGTCTTTTCCAGCAATGTCTTCTTTCTTGCCACCTGACCATAGATTCCAGCTTTGTGAAGGGAATGGGATATTGTTGATTGATGAACACTGACTCCCTTCTTGGACAGAGCCTTGGATATCTTTCAGTCATTGTTCGATTAACAGTCACATCCTAATCCAGTTTCCTGCTTGCCTGGCTGCTGAGTTTGGATGGGTGACCTGATCTAGATGGAGTTTGGATGGTATGACATGTCTTCTACTTCTTTATGATGGATTTCAATGTACTCAAAGAGATATTGAGTGACTGAAATCTTCTTATAACCCTCTCCTGAACGGTGCTTCCCCACCACTTTATGTCTGACTTCTTTGGAGACCTTCTTCATCTGCATATTGCCTTGTTGGTTGACCAAGTGTATCATATTGCACTACTTTTCCACTATTTAAACAGACTGCTCTCAATTCGACCTTTCCTTCATACCTTGCCAAAAAAATCCAACTGTTACAGCGTTTCTTCTCTCCATTCTCTAAATTCGCCTTCATTGCATCCATCAAGAAACGTGTTAAATCGCATCTCTGACCTAAAACTTTTTGAAAAAACAGAGTTTGCTATGAATGTTCGCTTTCCATCAACCATTCTTTTTTTCCAATTTCAGTGCCAACTCACCCCTCTCACCCCGCACTCTCAAAGCAACCATCACACTCTTCTCCCTCCAAGCCTCCCTCTCACCTCTCTCAAAAACTCCCCCTCAACTTTCTCCCAAGATTCACCCCCCTCACTCATCCTTCTCAAAGTTCCCCCCCCTCACATCCACCAAGCTGCCTCCTACTGCCCTCTCACCTCCATCTCTTCATCCACCTCCTCAAATCCTCAACTGCCTTCTTCCCCCTCTCTTGTCCCCCCTCTCCCCCAGCACCACAGAGCCTTTTCTCCTTCTCATCTGACCCTCCCCTAGCTATTCTGCAACCCCCCACACTCTTTCAACAACCCTCCTTACCTCCCCTCCTTATCCCTTGTCTGACCCTCCCCCTCCCCTCCCACCCCCTGCACCCAAAGCCTCCTCCCCTCCCTCTTCATTAACAGTGTGGACTTCAAATATTCGGGGCCTTCGCTCAAATCTTTCAGATCTTTCCATACAGGTTGCCACGGACAAACCAGACATAATCTGCCGAACAGAAACTTTCCTCCTCCAAGATGTGTCTGACTCCCAAGTATCTCTCCGTGGTTACTCCCTCCTCGGGTATGACAGACCTGAGCCTCGTCCTGGTGGTGGAGTTGCTCTCTTCGTCAAATACTCTATATTCCTCACTCTCCATGCACTGCCCTCACTCCCCCACACCCCCAGGAATACCTCTGGCTACAGCTTCCCTCCACTCCCACCTCATGTTTATATGTGTACTGTACCATACACCTAACAGTGATGACTCCATCGACACCTCCCTATCCGTAAACATGTACCAACTTCTATCTTCTCATCCAAACTCTCTCTTTCTCACATGTGGCGACTTCAATTGTCATCATGCCAGTTGGCGAGGTGTGGGTACCTCTCTCACCTGTCATGGCACTTCAGCAAAATCTTTCTGCGACTCAGTGGGACCGACTCAATCGGTCAACTTCCCAACCCGGATCTCAACCAATGGTACTCCATCTCTTCAGGATCTGATTTTGACAAATTTCCCTGACAATATCTGCTGCTCTTTCTCCGCTCCAATCGGTTATTCTGACCACGTCCTTGTCAAAGCGGATATCTCTCTGGCTATTATCAGAGAACCTCCTCACCACGGTCGAGTCTGGCATTTCACTCAAGCCGACTGGCAGGGTCTCCAAGCAGCCATCAAACTTATAGACGGGTCTCCTATCGCTACTTTCTCCAACATCAACTCATCCTGGGAATTCTTTGAAAGAAACTTGCTCTCCCTCATGTACAGATTTATCCCCTCTCGTCTTCAGTTGTCCTACCCTTCCTCCAGCCCTTGGTTCATTGAAGCTTGTGGCGAGGCAGTTGTCCTGAAAAAACTTGCCTTTGCCTCGTGGAAAGCAAACCCAACTGAGGGTAATCTCAGTTCCTTCCATAAAGCTCGGAACAAGTGTGTATCTACCCCTCAGGAGAGCCAGAAAACAACATCTTTCTAAGCTCAAGTCTGAACTTTCAAACCTCTCTCCCTCCTCAAAATGCTGGTAGCATCTAATCAAATCTGTTTCTGGTGTATGTTCCCTCTCCATCCCCTCCCTTACCTCAAATGGCCGCACCACTGATACCGCACGTGAAAAGGCTGATTGCCTAAACTCGGTGTTTGCAGCTAAATCTTGTGTGCAAAACCCATCGCTTTCTCTACCCACCTTACCCAGTCGCACCCAACTGTCCCTGGACTCTGTGTCCTTTTTTCCTGACAAGGTGGAGAGCTTGCTGTCAAACCTCGACTTAGATTCTGCAACCGGTCCAGACGGCATCAGCCCACGTGGACTAAAAACCTGCTCTTCTGCTCTTGCTCACCCTCTCTCTGTTCTATTCACCCTCTCATTTGCTCAAGGTCATCTGTCATCTGCTTGGAAATCAGCAAACATTACTGCCTTGCAAAAAAAAGGTGCAAAAACAGATCCCTGCAACAACAGAACAATCAGCCTTCTCCCAATCATCAGCAAGGTTATGGAATCCATCATCGCTTCAGACATAAAATCCTTCCTCTTCTCCAATGGCTTGATTTCCGATCATCAATTTTGATTCAGACCAGGTCACTCTACCCTGGACATGCTGCTTTTGCTCTCCCAACAATGGATGAAGGTACTCAATGCCAGACAGGAAATCCGAGCCGTATCCCTGGACATATCAGGTGCTTTTGACACGGTCTGGCACCCTGCCCTGCTCACCAAACTCTCTTCCTATGGTATCCAAGGCCATCTCTGCTCATGGCTCGCAGACTTCCTCTCCTGTCGCAGTCAACGTGTGGCCCTCAATGGAGTTCTTTCATCCCCTCTTCCTGTCCAGGCTGGAGTTCCTCAAGGTAGTGTTCTGGGCCCTGTTCTTTTTCTGGTTTTCATCAATGATCTCTCCGACTCTCTGGAAAGTCCTCTATAGCTCTTTGCTGATGACTCCACCCTCTGCCGTACCATCGGTCATCCCTCAGACCAGCAAGCAGCAGCTTCTTCACTCTCTGCAGATCTGAGTAAAAGCACAAACTGGTTCAACACGTGGAACATGTCTTTCAATCTGGACAAATGTCACACTCTCACTATGTCTCTCCGAAAGGACCATTTAGAACCCCCCCCCCCATCCACTTTCTCAACAATCCTCTGGAAGAAGTCCATTCTTTCAAGCTTCTAGGTCTCACTGTCTGCCATGATATTTCCTGGGATCCAAATCTCCCATCCAAATCCTCGATCTTTTCTGCCCCCGATAATCCACCCAAGCCCACCTTCAAATTCCCTGCTTTCCTTCCTGAAAGTCCCTGTAACGTCCATCTTGTATTCCGCATGTTCCCCACCCCATCCCTCTCCCTTCCACAGATCTCCTAATGTCTCTGATCCCCACTGTTTTGTCCTTTCCACTCCCACTCCTCTTGTCTCATGCCCCCTTGCTGTGCGTTGTACGTTAGCTCTCGCACGAGCCTCGACGAGGTATCCAAAAAAAGGTGAGTTTCACCTTAAATCTCCGAAGATAAGTGGGGGAGCTTAATTTTTAAATTAAATTACTCATTACATACAAGTGAAACCTATTACACCTGTTTTTTTTTACCTTTCAAACAAATACTTTGCTCCTGAAGTGATTTAGGGTTAATTAGACAATGGGTTTGAATACTTATGCAACTAAGAATCATCTGATTTTCTCCGTTAATTAAACGTATTCACATTTATCTGCATTTTTAAAGCTTTATCACTTTGGAGTAGTTTGTAAAGACTCTATATATTAAGTTTGATTTTTTAAGCATCATGAAATCAGTTGAGGTGGCATCAAAAAGTGAAAATTTTGGAGTGGAATGAATACTTTTACAGCCAATCTATGTGAGGGAAGTTTGGTCAAACTTCATCAAAGTTCAAGGTCAAGGCCATTCGGAACATGTAAAACACCTATTAGGCTGCAATTCGAAAGTGTATCAGAGCTGTTCCACAGTAATATGCTACATTTAAGGGTCTTATCTTCAGGAGCTATCACAGAATTCCTAAAGTATCCATAGAATACCACTAACAAGTTTTGAGGTGTATATAAATATAGATATATATATATATATATATATATATATATATATATATATATATATATATATATATATATATATATATATATATATATATATATACTATTTATAGCAAAACCGCTATTGTCCTAAAATTAAAGCGTGCAGATAAAATTTTATTCACTGTGATGGGAATAAATCTTTGTCTGAAGTGTTATATTAAAAACTAAATAGATTTACCAAGAGTTTTATATGAACACATACGCTTTTGATTGAGACTGGTTTAGATTATATGAGTAAAAAGACTTTATATTACTTATGATATCCCACACCCTGATTTTGCCAAAAATATACTTTAATGTGAATGCTGGGGGGTTGAAAACAGAGTAACAATCGTTATGCTATCGGTCAATTCGTCATGAAAGAAACAAAATGCTCAAGCTGCACAACCTTTAAAAATACGGTCTTGTTATTTTTGTGATAACATAACTTAACCTAAATGACAAATGTGTAGCAAAGGATATCATTAGTGGTAAGTCTATATCACTGTAAAAGCTGCACAAAAATCTGGCTTTCCGATTGCGGACCAAAGTCACGTTTGTTACAGAAGGCTTTGAGCCATTTCTGTTAATGGAGACAGAACACCCCATCAATAAATTGTGCTGGGTTAGATTATCTTCTTAGTGTTGGATTCCAGTCGTGGAGGGGTCAGTCTTTTATTTCCCCTCATTTGCAAGATAAACTGGACACACTTAATGTGGACTATGTATGTAACACAATGGTTACCCATTACTGTGGAAAGGCTCATCAACGAAGTTTGGTATGCATACCAATCATGTAAAACACTTGCGAGATCAAATTTTCGAAATTACCGAATTGTTGTTTCCATGTCGACTATTATTTATTTGGATTTCGCAAGTTTCGTGCATGACATCCTGTTTGCTTGTTTGTTTGTTTGTGAGAGGATATCTCAAATAGGGTTATGGATGATCGTGTTAATAGTATATCATCAAGTAAATCTTAGCTGATTGTGTATTGTCAAACTGTGAAGCACAAAACACACACACACACACACACACACACACACACACACACACACACACACACACACACACACACACACACACACACACACACACACACACACACACACACACACACACACTGCCAAGGACAAATTGATTAGATTTTGGTGAAGATCCAGATCGAGATACTGGAATAATAAAAAAAAAATTTGCTTCTAGCTTTAATTGGTGAACCAATTCAGTGACCCAATATGCAAATTTTAAAATTTCCAGTCAATGGCATGAAAACTGATGACTTTTTTGTGAATCAATTGATCTTTGACATTTTGACCAAATTATTAATTTGATTTTTCCATATTTTCATAATAAAGCTTTGTTGAAAATTTGATGCCAAAAGCTCAAATGGTAAAAATGTTGCGGCCCGGACAGACACACAGACAGACAGACATACACACACAGAAGTAATTGCAAAACCCTGTCTCCCACTGCGCAGGGGACAAGCTCATAAAATATGCTGTAGACATCATGGAAGCGGGGAAATTAACCTGTCCACAAGGATGGAATTTTTTTTTTGAATTTTTTTTTTTATATACCTGCCAGGTGTGGCAGGTCTACAAGAGTTACACATGGTTGTTGTTTTTTGTTGTTGCTGTGGTATCTTTTTGGGGGTCGATTTTTGAAATGTGCTCCCATTGTTCGGACAGCTGCCAGACCCCACTCACATTTGCCGCTTGACTCCACCCACCATGGCACCCAGACAAAATAATATGGCAGCCATCTTGGTTTTCTGGTGGGCTGAAGACAATCAGGCCTGTTGGCCTCTGCTGATTATTCACTGCCTGGGTTTGTTGTGTCAGATTTCCATTGGCTTTGTTTGGGTCGAGTGTTACTCATGATGAGGGACCCTGAAAAATGTAATCTATGTCGAATAAAAATCATTAGTAAGGTTTAAACAAGCACGCCAAATGCACCTCCCTAAAAAAATAACGTTACTTACTTTTTGAACGGCTTAATATTGGGGTAAACAATCCATGACCATGTGACGAATCGGCTCGTTCTTGTATAACCATGTCGGAGGGTGTCATGGATGAGAGGTGATGAGTTAATCTTTTAATAGTGCATTAAACGTGTGTTTCTCAATCGGGATTTTGTCGCAGGTTATGACCACAGTACGGTCATTCTTGTTAAAAGTACAAACTTGAACAAAACTTTTCACGAGTGATGAAATTCTCATGAGATTCCTAAATATCTGAAGAAATTATATATGCGATATCTGTAAGTTCAGTAATTTTACAATTTCTAATTTATCAAAGGTGTTGGAAATTGTGAGGGTTGGGGGAGGGGTTTATGGAGAGGTTATTTGGGAGTTTGTGAGTATATCGCAAAATATTTTGCAGAGTGTATTTCATACCAATGTAAAGGATAAAGGAGTCTGCTTTTTTTAACTTCCTGTTGTTTGAGAATAACTCTGGGGAATGCAGATTAACTGGTGTCTCAGACTGATGCATGTATTTGTTTTAAAGAAAAAGCTTAAACAATAACCATGATCATTGCAATGTCATTTGTTTTTATCATTTATTATTACTGAACGAAGTTTACAAGTAAGGGAAAACAAGACATGGAAAGAAGTGAAAGGACACAAAAGACGGAAATGAAACGTTTGATTTTATTCAAAGTACTTTTGATTGTTTGGTCATTGTGATGACTATATCCTTCTTACCCACTGCCACTTACACACTGAGTTTTCCACTTGACAAGATAAAGCCATTTTGGAATGACATTGACGTCTCCCCAGATTCAGGCCATGATGGCAGCAGTGCCCGTGTTTTCAAAACATGTTCCATCGAGCTGGCATCTTCACTGCAGTCTATTTTTCAGCAGTTCTTTCTACTAGGACCGCCTGTCATCCACCTTGGTGGAAGCAAACATCATCCCCATACATAAGAAGGATACAAAGATGGATCCACTCAACTTCAGACCAGTCAGCCTGCCTCCCACAATAAGCAAAACAATATAACCCATAATCACTGCTGACATCATCATTCATTTTCTCCGTTGGTATAATCAGCAATCACTTATTTAGTTTATGCCCTGGCTAATCGCCTCTCAGTATGGTGCTTCTCTTCACATAACAATGAACGGACACCCTGAATCAGAAACAGGAGGTGAGGCCTGTATCTCTAAAACATATGCGTACCTTCAACACACTTTGGCAACTAACTCTGCTTGCCAAATTCTCTGTCTGTGGTATTGTAGACAGTTTTCCTGCCTGGCTGGCTGATTTCCTTTATGCATGTGAAAAGCATGCAGTTCTTGTTGGCTTCGAATCAACTGCTTTCCTTATGGAGCCTGTCGTACCCCCAAGGGTTCAATTCCTTCCTTGACTTTAAATAATAACCTCTCTATTTCCTTGAGAAAAAAAAACAATTTTTTGCAGGTGAGTTAACATTACGTGGAATCGTTACCCATACCAGTGACATGGTGCAATGGTTGCATTCCTCACAACACCCAATGCCTTGAACATAACTTTTAATGCAGATATAATTTGCTCACATCATAGTTTCTCTCTGTAAGGACCATCAGGAAAAAGGTACCTGTAGAAGAACACTCTT